>NC_044189.1:2525607-2723583 GCF_900880675.1 Sparus aurata | reverse complement strand
GAATACACTTACAGATGGGTGGTATTCAGAGATACAAATTCGAATTCAAAGAGGTCTTGAACATCTTAATTACTAACTCCTCATCTCTGCGGGGAAACTCTCGGCTGACTCTTCCTCCACGCCGTTGGAGGTGTTGATTTTGACCGGGCGGCGCTTCCGCCCGACAGGCTTCAAACAGTGGAAATGCTCACGGAGTAGGAGCGCTTGGCCTGAGGAGAAGAGGAGTTAGATAGAAGCAACAAGGAATCCAGGGGCTCAGGGCCTGACAGAGGGAGAGGTGGTAGGTGGGAATCACCCGGGACAGTGTTGTCTCAGCGGCGAGGTCAGAGTGACGGAGTTTGATACACTCTTGCAGGAGAGGATGGGAAAGTTGTTGAGGATCTCAAATCTCTTGCCAATGGAACTCCTCCCAGAAGTTTTGGACATGTGGGCAGATCCAGAAAACATAGAAGCTTTTATCAGTTGCATTTGGACAGATTTCTTTGTCTCAAGTCCATGTAGTAACATTTTGGCCACTGGACAACTTAACTCAGCTGAAGAGTACCATGTCATCTTTAAAAGCACTGCATTGGTTTAATTCCTCACCTCTTAATCTTCTCATTACATTAGTCTTTTCTTCTGGGTTCTGTGATTATAGTCACACATCTTTTGGATTGGCCGCATATTTATCAGTTCTCAGGGGCACTTTTCCAAATTAAAACATTGTCTTCATAGTACGAGGGTCTACCTGTGCCAGGAGAAAGTGTTTCCGGTAAAGTCTATGTGGTGCGGCTAAGGCTCTCTATGTGAATCTTAGGTTGCTCAACAACGCCACCTTGGGAATTACACCCAAGGAATTATTTTACAGCTATCAAAAACATAGGTTCGTTCCACTCAACAGGCAAGACACGTGGTTCCCAGTTTACAAAAATACTTTACTGATAAAACTGATAAATATTTTGACAAAAATTGCCATTCATACCAAATAATGAAAATGGAGCCTAATCAGGGGCTGAGGCCTACTGGTGCGGAAAGAGCTAGTGAAGGATAAGGGGACTCAACAAAAATAACTTAAAGAAAAAGGGTTCACCCAGACACGCGTGGCAGTCACACACTGTGGTATCACCAAAATCCAAGGGAGCACAGCACACAAGAAGGAGGGACACCACCATCCATGTCACAGCACCACCACCAGCCTGCAGCCACTGAGAAGGAGAAAAAAAAGGTTACAATGGAAATAATTAACCCAAAATGTGCAACAAAATATAAAACAAAAAGCAAGGAACAGTTCACAAAATAAGCTAAACACAATTGCCTAAACAAAACAATTTACTTAATCCAAACAATAAGAAAGTAAAGAAAGCAAAACAAACAATCCAAAAATAAGGGATTAACTCCTCACAACCATTCGGTTAAAATAAAAGAAATGAAGAGGTTAAAAATGTGGTGTCGGCAGTCCACCATGCAAGACGGCTGTAGCCAAAAAAAACAGATAACAGCAGCGCCACCAAGCAGCACAAAGCCACAGAAAGAGGCAACAATGAACAGGTCCCCGCCGGAGACAAAGTCCGACGCAGCAGGGGACAAGATCGTGTATTTAGCAGCAGAGACCATGTCGTGTATCAAAGCAGTAGAAACAAAACAGCAGCAGTCCCAATCAGCTGGTCGTGGAGTCACGTGATTCGCCACCTGTGGATTTCGCCCAGCTGATGAGCATTCCCTAACAATAAACATAAAATACACTTACCACCGCCCGAGAGAACCAGGCATCAAACGGAGTACAGAGCACTCGGTCGCTGCTCTGCAGTGAAAACACACAGACTTTAAGCATGAGGACACCGAGCAATACGTGAATGAAGCAGCAGCAGCGAGGAGCATTACCTGCATGGGAAAACACCTCTGTCCCGGAAGTGACGGTCACTAGGAGCACAAGAAGGAGGACCCTACTTATGTACTGCCGCCCTGGTGGTCAGCTGTGCAAGACATCCCTATTTCTATGCTGCTACATCTAGAATAGCGTCATATGTTGATTTTCCTCAAATAACATACTTGCAAAAAGGAACTATTTGTGGTCAAAGTCTGTCACAGTGGCCCAGCCATTCTTTACCTCAACTCAAGGGATGAGGAAGATTGCTGTAATTCTAAATTAGCGACTAGGTCTTGATTTACTTCGACTACACGGCTAACAGGCTTTTAAGTATGGGCCTTTTATTCTAAATTCCTCTGTACAAGAAGGGTATGTTCTAAAACATTGCAGACTGATTTCAATCAACTCCCCTTTGCTTGATGATGCATGTAAGAATCAGCACTTCCATCCTAGATACAGCTATAAATAGGTCTAAAGTTTGGTGAGTAATCCAGGACTAGAATGTGTTAATAGGCTATATGCCAACCGTTGTGGTGACGTATTTCCGCTTAAAAGTCAGCCAGCGCGAACACTTCCGGTGGCCATCCGCTTTGTTTGTTTTGGTAGGTAGTGTGGCTAAGCTAGTCGACACGACGATGAAAAGTTTAAATATCAGCGATCGTTCTGGTACGACAGCTGAGCACTGTTGTGTGCCATTGTGCCAGGCATCCAGCTAGTTTTTTCACTTTTCCTGCCGACGAGGAGAGATAAGGTGGATAGTCGCGATCCGCAGGGACAAATTTACGATCACGGCTCACACCCGGGTGTGTAGCCGGCATTTTTAAAACGGAGACACCCTCCGTGAGCCAGCATCAGAAACCGCACGACGTCTGTTGAAAAGGGGATCTGTCCCGGAGTTATTTGAGTGGAACAGTTTCTCCCTTCCACTTCCACGGCAGGGGGCTTGGGAGAGAAGGCAGAGACTACCGCTAGAGGATGACAGGGAGGCTAACGCAGCGGACCATGTAGCGGAAGAAGTCTCAATGGACCACCACTATGTGTCGGCTCCAGACCCAGCGGTTGTCGATTTTGTGCTGGAGGAAAATGCTTCTCTCCGGGAGGATATTCGCCAGCTACGAGGACAGGTCGAGAGCCTTACGCTGAGGCGGCGGTTCAGCATCCCCCGTTTTGCTGCCTCGGACAAAGACATTAGATTCTTTACTAGGTAAGTAAGTGGGGATAATGCATAACAATACAGACTATACGTTTCGGATGACACATGATTAATTAGCTCAATATTGAAATTCTATCGTGAACATGGATTATACAGTGCTAAGTGCTAATTTGTATTGCAGGAGTTGTTACGGGCTGAGGTTTAGACTAAAAATGCAGGAGACTGAAGGCGAGGACCCCCAGTTCAAGTTTTTAATTCTTAAGCAAAAACACAAAATCCTAGTCAAAAAACTAGGGGATCAAGGCAGGAGGAAGGCTGGCCACGGCGTCGAGGGAGTGGGTGAAAAAACAGGCGAGGCACACACAGGACGGGAATGGAATCATCTGGCAAGCTGGTGCAGTCATGACCTGGTTTAAGTGGAGGTAGGGTGATTGCTGTGATGCAAGACAGGTGTGTCTCATCTGGGTCTGGGAGACCAGCCACGCCTCCTGCCACAGCCTGAAACAGAAAACAAAGGGGAGGGGGAAAGCAGAGGAGCAACAAAAACCTAGACCATCACAGTACCCCCCCCCTCAATGGACGCCACCTGGCGGCCTCCCAGGCTTGTCTGGGAATTCCCGGTAGAAGTCAGTGAGCAGACGAGGATCCAAGATGAGGGCCTTGCTGACCCAAGACCTCTCCTCTGGACCGTACACCTCCCAGTCAACAAGGTACTGGAAACCACGGCCCCCCGCTCTGCCGCACATCCAGTATGCGGTGGACCGTGAATGCAGGGTGACCCTCAATGAGCGGGGGGGCAGAGGGGGCTCGGCCGGAGGGCTCAGAGGGCTCTTCATGACAGGTTTTAGCAGAGACACATGGAAGGGCAGGATGGACCTTCAAAGCGGGAGGGAGCTTAAGCCTAACGACACTAGGATTAATATGCTGTCAATGATGTATGGCCCCGATGTACCTGGGGGCTAGCTTGCGTGAATCAGTTCTGAAGAGGGAGGTCACGTGACGAGAGCCAAACCTCTTGCCCAACCTGGTAATCAGGAGCAGGGGGTCCGATGCCGATCCGCCAATCGTTTGTTCCGAGACGCTGATCGTGTCAAGGCTGCTCGGGCTTCCTGCCAGACTTGGCGGGCACGGCGTAGGTGGGCCTGGACTGAGGGGACTGCAACTTCAGACTCCTGACTTGGAAATAGAGGATGTGATAACCCTTGGAGGCATGAATGGGGACATACCTGTGGCAGTGCTGACAGAGAAGTTGTGGGGCGTATTCGACCCAAGGCAGGTGGGTGGACAAGAGGCTGGCAGACGAGAGGCACACATCGTAGGGATGCCCCAAGGTCCTGGTTTTGCTCTGTCTCGGTCTGGCACGTTGGTCTGTGGGTGGTAAACCGGAAGAGAGGCTGGCCGATGCCCCAGAGCTTGACAGAAAGCTTTCCAGACTTGGGAGAGGAACTGGGGGCCCCGGTCAGAAACAATGTCCCTGGGGGATACCGTGGAGACGGAATAGATGGGAGGCACAAGAAGTTTAGGCAGTTTCTAAGGAAGAGGGAAGTTTAGGCAGAGGTACAAAATGGGATGTGACTTAGAAAACGATCAACAATGGTAAGTATAACCGTATTTCCGTCTGACGGGGGTAAGCCAGTAGTAACAAAGTCCACAGCAAACATGCGACCAGGGGCGATGGGATACGGGCAATGGATGGAGGGAGACCAGGCAGGAGCACGTGATATTGTGTTGAGGATGAGATGACTTGCTGCGAGCACAGACTGAGCAGGCTGAGAGAACTCTTTGGTTTCAGCAGACATGGGGGCCACCAGAATCTCTGCTGAAGCAGAGCCAGGGTCTTATGGTAACCAGGATGGCAGGCCAACTTGGACGAATGACACCACTGGAGCACGGATGACCTCACTGGGGTGGAACGAAGAGCCGACCCTCTCGGGCAGTGCCTCAGGAAGTAGTATGCCCCTTGATGGCATCCTGAACTACCTGTTCGATCTCCACCTGGCAGCTCCAACCACACAGGAGGATGGGACAATGGTCTCCACCGGGGTCTCCTCCACTGAGGGTGAGAACGACGAGACAAGGCATCAGGCTTGATGTTTCGGGAAACCAGGGCGGTTAGGTAAGGTGAAGTTAAATCTCCCCAGAAAGAGTGCCCACTGTGCCTGGCGAGGGTTCAGCCTACGAGCAGAGAGTAAATATGCAAGAGATTTTTATGATCAGTCCATACATGAATGGGTGTACTGCACCTTCAAGCCAGTGTCTCCATTCCTGCAGGGCCACACGACTGCAAGCAGCTCCCGGTTTCCCACATCGTAATTGCGCTCAGCTGGGGAGAGGCGTCTGGAGAAAAAGGCACAGGGGTGGATTTTGTGGTCGACAGATGATTGCTGGGAGAGTATAGCCCCCACTCCCAAGTCTGAGGCGTCGACCTCCACGATGAACTGCCGATCTGGATCAGGGTGCGCTAGAACAGGGGCACTAGAAAACTTTTCCTTAAGGTTATTGAATGCAGCCTGTGCTGCTGAGGACCACACAAAAGCCTTCTTTATTGAAGTCAACTGTGTGAGTGGGGCTGCCAGCCTGCTATAGTTCTTAATAAATCGTCTGTAGAAGTTGGCAAACCCCAAAAACCTCTGAAGGTGTTTGCGAGTGGTGGGAACTGGCCACTCTACGACGGCCTTGATCTGGCTGGGTCAGGCTTTAATTGGTCTCGCTCAATGATAAAACCCAGGAAGGAAACAGTTGAAACACTGAACTCACATTTTTTCTGCTTTAACATAAGCTTGTTCTCCATTAATCTCTGCAATACAGTTCTGACATGCAACACATGTTCCTTTACACTCTTTGAGAAAATCAAAATATCATCAGATAAACAAAAACAAATCTATTCAACATATCTCGGGAGAACATCATTAATCAAGGCCTGAACACAGCCGGTGCATTAGTTAGCCAAAAGGCATTACTTGATACTCAAAATGACCAAGGTGGGAGTTAAAAGCAGCCTTCCACTCGTCCCCCTCCCTAATTCTCACCAAGTGGTACGCGTTCCTCAAGTCCAATTTGGTGAAGACCACAGAGTCATGGAGGGGGGTGAATGCTGAGTCCATAAGTGGTAGGGGATACTTGTTCTTAATAGTGATTTCATTCAGACCTGTATAGTCAATACATGGGCGCAGGGACCCGTCCTGACCCTGCCCCCAGGGGAGACGATGAGGGGCGAATGAGGCGGTTGACAGGGAGTCCTGGATGTATGCCTCCATGGCTTCTTTCTCTGGCTTGGAGAGGTTATAGAGCTTTTTAGAAGGGAGAGGAGAGCCAGGAAGTAGATCAATAGCACCATCATAAGGTCTATGTGGAGGTAGTGAGAGTGCCTTGTCCTTACTGAATACCTGCTTGAGGTCATGATACTCACTGGGGACCGCTGATAAATCAATCTCCTCTGGGGGGCTCTGAGAGGTGGGAACACTGGTGGGTATGGCTGAGCGAAGACAGTTGGCATGGCAAAAAACACTCCAGTTAACTATGGAAGCAGTGGACCAGTCAACAAGTGGATTGTGAATCTTAAGCCAAGGCAGCCCCACTATAACAGGGGACATGGGTGAGGAAATGACAAACAGTTCTATCAGCTCGTGGTGGTTATCAGAGAGAGTCAGGGAAATGGGTTCAGTTCGGTGAGTAACTCTGGCTAATTGCTTTCCGTCAAGTGCCAAGACCTCCTGGGGTTCAGAAAGGGCTATGGTGGGAATATTAGCCTGGCTAACCAGTTCATAGTCAATGAAACTATCATCGGCACCTGAGTCTATTAGAACTTGAACGGGCAAGGTGTCATGTGACCAGCGCAGCATACCTTGAACCTGGATCCTTTTGCTTCTTGAGGGGGTTGAGTTTGGGGAGATGCAGCTCACCAGCGCCCCCCTGCTGGCTGATGAGCCTCCCCTTTTGGCAGAACTGGACACTTGGCCAGGGGGTGTCCTTCCTGGCCACAGTAGAAGCATAAGCCTTGGCGAAAACGTCGTTGTCTCTCTGCTGGCGTCAGTCTGGCTCGTCCCAGCTGCATGGGATCCTCAGCGTCAACTGGTGGTTGTGCAGCTTCCTCTGGGCGATCACTGGAGGCTCTCAAGGAGGTTGGAAACTGCTGGTGAGGACTGGAGGCAGGGGAGGAGAACCTGGATCTCCGCCCCACAGCCTTCTCCCTTTGTCTCTCCCTGAGTCTGTTATCTAGTCGGGTGGCTAAGATAATGAGCTCTTCTAGGGACGTAGTTTCATCCCTCGCGGCTAGCTCATCCTTTATTTCCTCAGACAACCCCTTTAAAAATACACCCTGTAAGGCTGCCTGATCCCACCCACACTCAGCGGCTAAAATGCGGAAGTCAAGTGCGTACTGGGAAACT
Source organism: Sparus aurata (assembly GCF_900880675.1). Lineage (NCBI taxonomy): Eukaryota > Metazoa > Chordata > Actinopteri > Spariformes > Sparidae > Sparus > Sparus aurata. The sequence goes on along the minus strand of NC_044189.1, from coordinate 2,716,196 downwards.
GAGTTTCTGCCCTGGTTTAATGACAATAACTGGCTGACTGCTTCTTTTCCCTTAACGGGATGATCAACAACTCTTAGCATCTCTGACGTGAACGCTTTGAAATCTGAACACAAAGAGGGGTTGTTCTGTGATATGGCTAATGACCAGGCGGAGGCTTTATCAGAAACGAGACTCTTAATAAAGGCTATTTTGATTGGTCTGTAGCGTAGGTAGCTGGTTGCTGACTGAACACTAGGGAGCACTGGTGCAGGAACTGGGAGCATGTCCCTAGGTCACCAGCATACCTGGCAGGGATTGGGATGAAAGGCTCGCGGGGCAGGAGAGGTGGAGGGCCAGGTGGAGGGCCAGGTGAAGCAGCAGGTGGTGGAGGTGGAGAACTGCCAGGGGTCGTGAGGCTGCTGAGCTGGGTTGCCACCTGGTCCAGCCGGCCATCGAGCTGCGTCACACTGGTAGTGAGCTGTTGAAGAGTCTCCATGACTTTCCTTAGCGTGGCGTCGTGTTGGCTGATGAGCGCCCCTTGAGACGACAAGGCTTGTTTCATTTCATCCATCTTGGCCAGATGATTCTGTTATGGGCTGAGGTTTGGACTAAAAATGCAGGAGACTGAAGGCGAGACCGAGTTCAAAGTTTTTAATTCTTTAAGCAAAAACACAAAATCCTACTCAAAAAACTAAGGGATCGAGGCAGGAGGAAGGCTGGCCACGGCGTCGAGGGAGTGGGTGAAAAAACAGGCGAGGCACACACAGGACGGGAATGGAATCATCTGGCAAGCTGGTGCAGTCATGACCTGGTTTAAGTGGAGGTAGGGTGATTGCTGTGATGCAAGACAGGTGTGTCTCATCTGGGTCTGGGAGACCAGCCACGCCTCCTGCCACAGCCTGAAACAGAAAACGAAGGGGAGGGGGAAAGCAGAGGAGCAACAAAAACCTAGACCATCACAGGAGTGCCCATAATAAAGTGCTGGACAAAAATGCCTGTATAAAGTGCTGAACTGTATTGCAGAAATACCCGTACTAATGTGCTAATAAGTGCAAGATTCTATTGCAGAATGCCCATATTAAAGTGCTTCAAGTATACAACAACATATTAAAATACAACAAGCATACAACAAACGGACAAAGAAGTATACAAATTTAAGTATGACCATGTTCACAAATCTGGTTTTCAAATAGCCACGCTTTAAGATGTTTGGAGAATGATGCGATGGTTGGTAGTTGGTAGTACCGTGTATGTAAAGTGCAATATGTTATATGGAGGGGATATAATTACAATATTTGTATTCTCAGAATTATAATAATACAAAAAATAGGCAGATACATTTAATTAAAGTCATCTGTTTATTCTGTTGTGTAGTTAATTATGAACAGTTATTATTGTTATCTGTTTTCTATTTTTTTTTTAGGTTTGCATCATATGATCTCATGCAGTTTTGGGCCTTGATTGAGCCCTCTCTGCCATCTATGGTCAGTGTTCGACAAGGACAGAGAGGAACCCTCACTGATTCAAATGCTGCAACTCATTCCCTGCAGCCCATTGATGAGTTGTTCCTGTTCCTAAACTACCTGGCCCTTGGATCCAAGCAGCGGGACCTTGCTGACCGGTACAGTGTCCATCAGACCACAGTCAGCCGAATCATAACATCATGGAGCAACTTCCTGTATACAGTACTTGGCTCGATAAGGATCTGGATGCCTGAGGAGCAGATTCGCGAATTTCTGCCTGCAGACTTCAAGGACTACCCTGACACTACAGTCATCCTTGACTGCACTGAGCTGAGATGCCAGTGCCCATCTTCCCCTCTCCTCCAGAGTGAGGTGTTTTCATCCTACAAATCCCACTGCACTCTGAAAGGGCTCATTGGAATTGCACCACATGGGGCAGTGACATTTATCTCTGCACTGTATGCTGGGTCTATCAGCGACAAGCAGATCACGCGAGAATCTGGTCTCCTTACCCTCCTAAAACCTGGTATGGCTGTCATGGTAGACAGAGGTTTTCTTATTGATGACATTGTACCCTACAAGATCTACAGGCCAGCATTCCTCTCTGGCAGGTCCCAAATATCTGCAGGTGAAGTTAGGGAGACGCAGGCCATAGCATGTCTCAGGGTGGATGTGGAGCGCCTCATTCGCCGGGTCAAGGAGCACAAATTCTTTGACTCTGAAATTCCGCTTCGGCTTTTTGGGAGCATCAACCAACTCTACACTGTGTCCTGTCTCCTCACAAATTTTGAAAATGGCCCACTGGTAAAGGCTTGGGCAAAGAAGCCCGAGGTCTGAGTAACCACAACAAAGCCCCCATTTTTTGAGGAAGGACTTTTTGAAAACATATGTGTATAAGTTCATACAAAAATGCAACTACACACTTTATCTCATTTATATACAAAGTGCTCTGTAAATAAAGTCTGAATGATAAATATACAGTGTGACTGCCTTTGGTGTGCACATCAAGCTTTCAGTTAGACGACCTTCATCATGGCATTGCACATTACATAATGTGCATATGTGCAATGCCCTGATGAAGGTTGTCTGACCTGAGAGCTTGGTGTGCACACCAAAGGCAGTCACACTGTATTTTTATATATTTTTTATTATAGTTAGACTGACCTTCATCAGGTCATTGCACATAACATACAGTATGTATGTTATGTGCAATGACCTGATGGAAGGCTGTCTGTCCGAAAGCTTGGTGAATATAAAAAGAGTTGCTTGGATCTAAGTGTGCATTAAACCAGTTTTTGTTTGTACTTTCAAGAAATCTAAATCCCTTTTAAAAATACTTAAAATTGGAGCAGTAGTCTGCATTCATCTGTCCACTTTTGCAACCCCTTTTTTCCTTAATCTTATCAGTGTTTATAGTTATATGAAATCTGTTTGCATACAGTTCAAGCCTTTGAATGCTACCTTATTAAAATGCTTGTGTCAATTCAAGTAGTGCTCTGCTTTGTTTGGTCACTCATTTTTTAATTCCTGTCAGTTACCTTTTTAAAACTTATTACTTAAGCTGTACAGAACATCAAAATGCTTCGATCCAAATAATTTATTCTTACATGTAGCCAAAACATTACATCACAAACACAAACATAATGCAGCAACATTTCACTGATGAATTTCTTTTGTATCCATCACAGTAACTATAAATACACATACATTGCCATCAACTCACTAACTGCTCAAGCAGGCGTTGAGGTAAAAATAAAAAAAGAAACGATGGTTTCAATGACTTCCATGTCACGGGGAACCCTCTGAATAAACATGTCATCTTCTGTGTAAATGACAAAGTCACACCAGTCACAGCCAGAAACCAACATTTGTCCCTGGATTTGCCAGTAGTACGCATGGGATCGCCTCAGTGTGTGTCTACCCTCCCTGATAGTAATGTAAGGGCAGTCCACATAGCTCTGCACATTTGGGCATTTGATTTCCAGCAGGCCAAACACTGGCTGCCCCTCAGGATCGTACACGATCCCATCAGGTGATGATCTCATCCATGGGGCATCAGGGTGAATCAGGAACCCACAGGGGTAGTGATTGACCTCCCTTACCCCCAGTACTCCTCTACTGCTATAGGATCCAGGTCAAGCCCCCGTCGCATGTCAGCAGTCTGACTGGATGGTCTCAGAAGCCTTCTGGCAAGGTTTTCAGCAGAGCTTTCCCCCCTAGAATGACAGACCTCTCTAAATTTTGTGGAGGTAATGCGGCCCCTCCTTAGTTGGTGCCACTCAGCACTGGAACTCTGCTCTCGTGTGCTGCTCTCAATTTTGTGTGCTGTCACCAAAGATGTTTCAAGGGACGCCATATGATGGTGTTGATGTTCGGAGCAGACGAATGCACAGGTAGAGGGTCCCAGCCTGTAACCAGGGAGTGGCAGCTGTGGGGGAGAAGGGGCAACTGTATGTGGACGGGTCCTGGGGACTGTCCTTGTTGGCAGCTGGTAGGACAGCACACTTCCCTCTTGCACCTGACCAAACTTGGATCCAACCAGAGGTACATCACTGGAGATGGCCATCGTTGTGATCATGGGAGCTTCATCAGCAGTGAGTCCATGATACACGTCCTGAACTTTCAGCGTGGAGATGTCTGGCAGAGTGCACTTGATGCCTTTATACAAGTTGCTTATGTGAAAAAAAAAAACCCACAAACAAGTCATGTCATAAATAAGAAACACGTGCAAAAGTATGTGTGCAGGCACACATGTATGTATGTAACTAATTGAGTTTTGTGCATGTGACAGTGTGTGTGCTTGTGAGTTGCTTGTATGAAGGAGGGTGTGTGTGTGTGTGTGTGTCCATGTCCATGGAAGTAAGTAAATGTGTGCAAAGGTAGGGGTGGTGGTACATACATATATATTTGTAGTTACGTGTGCGTTTAAGCAGGTAAGAGCTTCTCTGTGTGTGTAAATGTGTAAGTGGATGTGTTCTGTGTGTGTGTGTGTGTGTGTGTGTGTGTGTAGTATTAATAGTAACACATACCTGATTCCTTCAACAAGCTTCCTCTCCTTTGGTCTGGCTGACAAGATGACCATGTCATTAACTGGACCAGGTTTAATGCCCTGCATCCAAACAAAAACGCTTTTCTGTAAACATTGAACTGATATCCATACATAAAGAGTCATTAAAGGGTTGGTTACCATGGTCCTTGGTTTATGCCACTTCTGTTCAGTCTCTGTACAGCTGAACACTGGGGGAACAGATGTAAGCCTCAGCTGGGAGTAGTGGGGCCGTCTGGTACAGTAGAGCTGCCACGTGGCTGCACAAGGCTGTACCTGCCACACAGGTGCACTGGCATCCCTGCAACTCCACTGGTTTTGAATCCCTTAGCACAATCTGTTTACAATAGCAAATGTTAGTAAGAGAACAAAATGTACTGGCTGCAAGTCTAATAATAGAAAGACAACATTAAATTAGTAAACTTCTGTTAGTAAACTTAAAAACTGTGCAAAATGAAACAGGAAAAAGTGTTATAAAAACACAATTTATTTGTAGTTAACCATGTAAAATAGATGTGTGTAATCTCACTTTACTTATTTCAAAGAAAAATACAAAATAAACGTTTAATTGAAATTATAAGAACTCAGAGCACATGTTTCTGTAAGAGCCATTAATTTTACATTCTTTCTTAATATGACACCTCGGGTACCTTAGGACATAATTCAGTGATTTATCCGTTATTCGCAGCAATGACATGACTCACAGAAACTTGATATGACAACAGAAACCTGTTTCTTAGTCTGAACTGAACCTGAACTGAACCTGTAGAATGACTTTCCCTTACACTCAGACAGTGAGGCTTCTGGCTTTTCTTCATGGACCTGTAGCACTCAGCCCTAACTGTGAACAGGTGAAGAACGCCATTGCTAACACTGTTAATTGTGCGCCGGAAGTAGTTCGGCTGGCTGAAAAACCCGGAAGTGCCAGACCGAAAGTCCGCGGCATATAGGCTACTGAGGGAACATATGGATACAAGGCGAATGTGTTATTTAAAATGTGGAAGTTACAGGCAAAAACGCAATTGCATCCATTCTAGCGCCACCTATATTCCAATTTGCACCAAATTTGGCACAGAGCCTCCGGGTGACTTTAGGAATAATTGACTTGTGTTTGATGTTGAAAGCATTTAGTTTGACTGAAATATGAAACAATATGTGTTTTTCAGCTGGCAAAAAAGATTGTTTGGTTATAACTAGCAGATTTTTTGGAGTGCCAAAATTCTTTTGATCAGACACATCTGGAGATTCTATGTGCAAAGTTTCAGGCAGATGGGACTTAAATTGTAGGAGGAGTTCGAAAAAGTAGGTTTTGCATATGCGCCGATTTAGCGAACGAAATGTGCAGCAGAAGTGGGCGTGTCCTATGTCAGAAAACCCAGCTCTATTCAGGGAACATACGGATATAAGGTTTGCGACCATGTTATTGAAAATGTGGATGTTACAGGCAAACACGCGATTGCATCCATTATAGCGCCACCTAGTGGAGTACATGTGCGATTTCTGGTATCGAAGAAGTGTGTCCTATTCTATCTGTGCCATATACATTTCAAATCTCTCAGCATAATAGTTTGGCTGAAATCAATGTTTGTTGTTTCTCTTGTAATAAGCCACGCCCACATTGACCAGTCATGACCACCTTCAAAATATGGCGTCAGGATTGGCCTTGCATCATACTGACCAAAATTTCGTAAAAATCCGTGTAGCCGTTCAAGAGATATAAACTTCCCATATTTTTAGCGCCCCCTAATGAGCAAACTTCGCCAAATTCATCTCATCCCTTCCCAGTCTCATGGCAACCAAGGATCTAAAGTTTGGTGTTAATAGCATTTATTTTGACCGAGATATCAAACAGTTTACATTTTTATAGCTAGCTACAGAAATTTGTTCGTTAATAATTTGCGCAATTTTTGGCAGAGCAAAAATCTTTTGATAACTTCAGATCAGGTCCAGCTGAAGAGTGTATGTGCCAAGTTTCACACAGATCGGACAAAATCCCAAGGAGAAGTTCGAAAAAGTAGGTTTTCCAGTTTTTGCGAAAAAACTTTCTCACCGGAAGTGGGCGTGGCCAATCGCAAAGTGATTCAGCTCCATTCAGGGAATCTGGGGATACAAGGTTTTTGAATGTGCGACCTACGGTGTGGGAGTTATAGGCAAAAACGTGTTTTCCTAGGTTATAGCGCCCCCTGCAGGCGGATATATGTAGTTTTTTGTGTCTGAGATATTCGCAGGAGTCTGGAACAACCCTCCAAATTGCACCACCCTCCCTTGCACGGTTTAGCCTGCAGCACCACTTTTAGCCGGAGAAAAATAAAAATAAAATCTTTACAATTACAATAGGGTTCCTAGCACCGCTGGTCCTATGCTTGCATACGCGTTTCCTCGGCCCCTCGGGCTTGGCCCCCTGATAAAAACACCCCAAATTGTTATTATTTCCTGCAGACTTGAAATGAATTTAAATGAAAAAAAGAAAACATTCAACTTAAAGAGACATGCAGCAAAAAAGAAGAAAATATCAGGATCCAACCTAACTCTTTAAGTGAATATATAAACTTTGATATACTGTAGATTTAATGTTTGGACATGTGGACAGATCCAGAAAACATAGAAGTTTCATCAGTTACAGTTGGACAGATTTCTTTGTCTCAAGTCCATGTAGTAACATTTGGCCACTGGGCAACTAACTCAGCTGAAGAGTATCATGTCCTCTTTAAAAGCTCTGCATCAGTTTAATTCCTCACCGCTTAATGTTCTCATTAGTCTTTTCTTCTGGGTTCTGTGATTATCGTCACACATCTCACACATTTTGGGACAGGCTGCATATTATCAGTTCTCAGAGCACTTTTCAAAATTAAAACATGGTCTTCATAGTACTTGGGTCTACTGTAACAGGAGGAAATGTTTCCTGTAAAATCCTAGAATAGCATCCGATCATGATTTTTCCTCAATTAGCATACTTGCAACAAGGAACTATTTGTTGTCATAGTCTGCCATAGTGGCCCAGCCATTCTTTACCTCAACTCAAGGGATGAGGAAGATTTCTGAAATTCTAAAATAGCGACTAGGTCTTGATTTACTTTGACTACACGGGTGACAGGCTTTTAAGGATGGGGCCTGTTTTTTCTAAATTCCTCTGTACAAGAAGGGTATGTTCAGAAACCTTGCAGACTGTTTTCAATCAACTCCCCTTGCTTGATGATGCATGTAAGAATCTGCACTTCCATCCTAGATACAGCTATAAATAGGTCTAAAGTTTGGTGAGTAATCCAAAACTGGAATGTGTTGATTTGAATGTATCATATTGTTCATTTTGTTGCTGTTTAGGTCACTGCTGACTGTTTGCCATTGCTGTCTACAGCTTTTAAATCTAAACTTGGGCATTGTTGTCCTCAAGCTAGTGGCTGACTGTGATATTCAGGTCACAGCTGACCATTATACATTAATAGTTAAAGTTTGTAAATAATAAAGCAGGGGCATTTCTCTCTTCTAGTCTCTGATGGCGGGGGTTGTTCATGTCACTGCTGACCATTCACCATTGCTGGCTAAAGCCTATACAGGTGAAAAAAAAGCAATTTATGGTACACTGTTTGATTATAGTTTTTCTGTTTCATTTTCTTATTTTATGTCCATCTCTAAAAAGATTTACCAAACACCGTTGTTTTAATTGAGGCCTTCTACATTTCGCTTGATAGTAAAATATTCAGCTCATTGATGGTCAGGCTTTGTTGCTATGTGTTCGTCTCATTACAGATTATTGCATTAAGGTAAACCATTTGGTTGTTAAATTCCTGCTTGGTCAGTGAGCTTTTCTTGGGGGAAATATTTGGCTGTTGTCTTTGGACAGCTTGCCCATTCATTTTGAGGAGGAATTATCTTGTTTTCCCTGCAGAAGGCGGACGTTTCCACAATTACAAAATCTCCCTATAGAGAAGCTGCACCAAATACTTTAATCATAATAATCATCACCTATAACTTGTTCATCTGTGAACAAGATTCATGAAGATTCATCTTGAATCTGTAATAACATATTATTTTTACCCAATACACACTGTCTTAATGGATGTGACTTTACATATGCAAATGTTGAACTGGATCCATGGTTGATAATGAAGGTTTGTAAGGAGATCTGTGTCTTAATGTGTTTTTTTTAATTTAATATGGTTAAAATAAATGTGTTCCAGTATATAACTGAGGTCAAAGGTCACCAAGACATCTCTCCTTAAATATCCAAAGTTGGGTACTATTGAGGATTAGGCAGAAAGTATTTTGATTTCTATTAAGGTTATTATTTTTTTTTTTTTTTTGGCACTTGTTTTGACTCATGATCATTAGCGGTAAGAGTAAAGATAGTGGAATGTGTGTGTGTGGTTGTGTGTGTGTGTGTCCTCAGTGAAGTGTATCAGTCTCTGCAGTAGCTTCCAGCTGCAGCAGTCAGTTCAGTTTCTGTTCAGTCTGATTGAGGGAGGTTTTTGTACGACGGTTTTTCACTGTGTGAACACAAGGTCACTGCCGGGCCAGTGAACACTCTGACAGTAGTAAACTGCTGCATCTTCAGCCTGAACTCCACTGATGGTCAGAGTGAAGGCAGAGTTTGATCCACTGCCTGTAAAACGACCTGGGATCCCTGATGCTCGAGTGCTAGCAGTATAAATGAGAAGTTTAGGAGGTTCTCCATCTCTCTGTTGGTACCAGTGTAACCAGCTCCCGCTATAAACATCCTGACTGGTCCTACAGTTGATGGTGACGGAGCCTCCCAGAGCAGAGCTCACTGCTCCAGGCTGAGTCACTGTATCTGACCTCTGGACTCTGAGGACACAGAGACAAAAACATAAAGCAGCGTCATGGTTTTGTGGGCTTCATTTCAGAGGGACGGATGTTGATAGAGGAGAGGAGTTTGATTCTCTGGACTTTACCTGTGAAGCAGCAGCAGAGGAGAGTCCAGATGAGGACACAGATCAAAGTCATGTTTTTGATGAGGAGGATTTCTGTGTCTTCTGTTGTCATGAAGGACAGCTGTCAGTCATCCAGTGTTCAACTCTCAGGACTATAAACTCTCCCAGAGCACTGGAGCATGGTGCTTCTGATGCAAAGTGGCTCTCTATGGAAATGCTCTGACTGACTCCAACAGGGACTTGGATTACTCTCATCATGCTGGTTATCAATCGATCAATCATTAAAGTATTGATTAGGATATTTCAGTGTCAATTTTATAGGAGTTTGGCTTCATGCTTGTTGAAAATGTGTTTCACAATGTCATCTGTCTGTTTAAATTAAATGAAGAAGAATAAAGTTTTATTAAAAATCATCATATTAAATAAAAATATCATTCTGTAAATCTGTGGCTCTGTGTTATCGTCACTTTCATATCAGCTGATAATATTTTACAATCAGAGACTAATTGTGTTGAGTGTGTTTGTGTCAAAGTCAGAGAGCCGTGTCCTCTCTACAGTCAGAGGTTTTTGTACGGCGGCTCAATGAGTTGGTATCACGGTGGTACACGTTCGGTGGAGGAACTAGACGAATGTTGGAAGTAAGGTCAAATATTTCAATGTTTTTCTTATTTCAGGCACTATTTTTCTTTTTTTTTCTACATATTAAAAAGAAAATAGCCAGTTTTCGAATAATGTTTAATTTTTGCACAATATTTGTCAGTAACAGACAAAGTTTTGCTCCTTGAAACAAAAAATTCAGAAACTAATTCTACTAAATATGAATGTTAAGACAGTGTAGAAATCATTACTTTCCTCCTTTAAATGATAAAGTTGCATGTTGAGGGCTTGTAGGTTTAGTTCAGTGTGTCAAGTCAGAGAGCCGTGTCTCTCTACAGTCAGAGGTTTTTGTACGGCGGCTCAATGAGTTTGTATCACTGTGGTGGACTTTTGGTGGAGGAAACCAGACTGGATGTTGGAAGTAAGTTTCTGCACAAATCCTTCGTAAAAAACTGTGAAGTCATTTTTGATGTCAGGTTTTGGATTGTTGAGGCAGATAAATATATCTTGTTTTAATTCCAACACTTTTATTCTTCATGTTTTAATTCTCCTCCTTTATCATGGAGGCTAACTCAGAGCAGCTTTACTAATCATTTCTTTACACATTCCTGTCAAAGTGACATTTACACAGCCTGAAGTGTAGAAAAGATAAAACTGTAAACCTGTTTTACAAATGTTTTGTAAGAGGAGATGTAATTTTTCACCTCAGTGATAGCAGTGTTCAAAACGCTCCTCTTGTCCAACATTTGATTGCAGTCGGTTCATTTTCTGTATTTGTGTATGTGTCCACTAAATATTTTAAAGTCACATATAGTTCAGGTTTGTCTGATTGTGATGAGAAAGTTGATGTGTTTTATTTCCAGTGTAGTTTGATATATTTCAGCTCATTCTGTTTGATGATTCTCTCTGTGCTGATATGCATGAGAGGCTTCTTAAAGGGAAGTGAACAATGTGTGAGTGAGTGACTGGTGGAGCAGAAAAACCATCTGACAGAAACTCCTTAAAGGACTAAATCAACTCTCACACAGTGAAGGTGTCCCAGTGTCTGCTGGTTGATTGACAGCAGTGTGGTCCCTGTCCTCTAAGCTGATTGGTGTCCTCCTAGGTGATGTCCGTCCCACCCTGACGGTGCTGCCCCCCTCCAGTGAGGAGCTGCAGCAGGGGAAGGCCACGCTCATGTGTCTGGCCAACAAGGGCTTCCCCTCAGACTGGAGTCTGTCCTGGAAGGTGGACGGCAGCAGCAGCAGCAAGCAGCAGCAGCAGCTGGGAGCAGAGCAGGAGCCCCGGGTGCTGGAGAAGGACGGCCGCTACAGCTGGAGCAGCACCCTGAGGCTCCCTGCAGACCAGTGGAGGAAGGTGGCTCTGTGACCTGTGAGGCCACCCAGGGCTCCCAGACTCCAGTCTCAGAGACACTGAGGAGAGACCAGTGTTCCCAGTCCTGACCTGACTCACTGGGACTCTGCTGCTGGTTTTACTCTCATACTGCTCTCAGCTCTCTCTCTGTTCTCTCTTTCTCTCAACATGTTTCAACATTAATGTGTTCTTGCTTCTGTTTCAACATTTTACAACAATAAAGATTTCATTACCTTTATTATAAATGAGACATGTCTTTGACCTTCTTCTTCAACATATATGATATATGAGGTTTTCTGTTTCATCTACTCTTTTTAATTTTCGTAATATTACAATTTTTGAGTATTTCTTTTTTCAAGTCACGTGTTATCACAATCATCTTGCCTTTAAGAAGATGAATTTGTTCATGAATCTTATTCTCGTTTTCTGAATGAAAAATAGAAATAAAATAACATTAATTCAGCATTATAAATAAAATAAATATCATCTGCGTAAAGTGATAACTCCTTCTCTTTCCTCAGATTGATCACAGTTTGAAAGTGTAATTTGTGTAGCTTGCAGTAATCTTTCTCTCTTTCTCAAAACATGTCTAAACATTGATGTGTTCTTGCTTCTGTTTCAGCATTTTACAACAATAAAGATTTCATTACCTTCATCATAAATGTGACATGTTTATGTCCTTCTTTCAACATATATGATGTATGAGGATCATTTGTCAGATTAAAGCACACAGTCATTCAAATAACAATTCCATCATTTCCTGATTATTTTTTCATTGTTTTAAGACTGTGGATATTCTTCTGTAGTCTTTCCACTTTGATCCATATGAATTCATTTCTAGTTTACATTCAAAATGTCATCTGTTTTAATTAATTAAAAGAGAAAATTAAGTTTTGTGTCTTTGAAGGGACGTGCATCAGACTTACATGAAACCATCACGAACATGACAGAGTCTTTATGGATGTGAATGACTGTTTATTGTTATTCAGTCAATTATTTCACTTTTCATAATAGAATAGAATAAAATAGAATATCTTTATTGTCATTGTAACAGGTACAACGAAATTAAGTGCAGCCCTTATTCAGTGCAACAGGAGGTAGTAAATGCATAAATAAATACATAAGTAAAAACTACTGTATGCATATTAATGCTAAAAACACATAGGAGACACACCTACACATACAGGGACATTTACATTTAAAAATTGCACATAGCCCTTTTGACAAAGGTAAGTGGTGAGAACTATGCTTTAGTAGCACTATTCAATGCACTCATGGCTGTTGGGTAAAAACTGTTTTGTAGTCTGTTTGTTCTTGTTTTCATGGACCTGTATCTCCTGCCTGACGGCAGTAATTTGAACAGTGTGTGACGTGGTGTGATAAGTCCTGTACGATGGTTTTGGCCTTTTTGAGGCAGCTGGAACTGTGAAGTTCCAGAGAGTAGAGAGGGCAGCCAATGATTTTCTGTGCTGCCTTTGTGTCCCCCTGGAGCTTCTTCCTCTGTGCCACAGTGCAGTTTGGAAACCACACACAGACAGTATGACCGGATGCTCTCATTTGTGCAGCGGTAGAAGGACACCAGCAGTTTTTGGGGGATGTTGTTCCTCCTCAGAACTCTCAGGAAGTAAAGTCTCTGCTAGATCTTCTTCACTAGCTCAGTGGTGTGGGCGCTCCAGGTCAGGTCCTCCATGATGTTGACTCCCAGGAAGCATAAGTCGGAGCCCCTCTCCACACAGGTCCCGCCTGTGAGCAGCAGCTAGATGTCTGTTTTCTTCCCCCTTGAAATCCACGACGAGCTCCTTGGTCTTTGATGTGTTGAGGAGCAAGTTGTTAACTCTGCACCACTCCGCCAATCGCTCCACCTCGTTTCTGTAGTCGGACTCGTCCACCCTCGAGATGAGCCCCACTACTGTGGTGTCATCGTCAAATTTGACAAGGGTGTTGCTGTGGTGAGCGGGGGTGCAGTCATGGGTGTAGAGGGTGTAGAGCAGGAGACTCAGCATGCAGCCCTGTGGGGAGCCAGTGCTGAGGCTGAGGGCCGTGGATTTATGGGGGCCCACTCTTACCGTCTGAGTGTCAGAAAGTCCTTAATCCAAAGGCAGGTGGAGTGTGGTATTCCAATGTCAGACAGTTTGGACACCAGTCTTTGGGGGAGGATGGTGTTAAAAGCAGAGCTAAACTTTATGAAGAGCAGCCAAGCGTAACTCCCCTGCTGCTCCAGGTGGGACAATGCAGCATTGAGGGCTGTGGCTATGGCGTCCTCAGTAGATCTGTTAGCCCTGTAGGCAAACTGCTGTGAATCAGAGGTGGGAGAGTGGAATGACATGATGTGACTACGGACCAGTTTCTCAAAGCACTTCATCACCACAGGGGTGAGTGCTACTGGACGGTAGTTGTTGAGAGTGGTGATGTTTGTTTTTTTGGGCAGTGGGACTATGGTGGAGGACTTGAGGCAGGATGGGACAGTGAACTGGGAGAGTGACTGGTTGAAGAGCTTAGTAAAGATCCCCACCAGCTGGTCTGCACAGTCCTTCAGCACACGTCCGCAGACGCCATCAGGTCCGGTCGCCTTCCTCAGGTTGACTGCCCGCAACGTAGGAGCATGGTGCTGCTGATGCAAAGTGGCTCTCTGTAGAAATGCTTCAGTTATGTCAACCTGGACCCTCCGTATGAGTTTTGTCTCATACATCCAAGAATAAACCTACAGGTGGGTGGTATTCAGAAAAAGTAGATATAATTCAGAGAGGTCAGGAATATCTTAATTAATAACTTGCATTATGATTCACTACCATATAAAATATCACATTTCCTGTGCTCTTAGTTTGGACTGAGCTGAAGTTTGAACTGTATCTGTCCACATCATGTTGTTGCTGTTCCCAAACCATTTCCTGCACTACTGGTCAAATATCAGGTTCACAGTCTCCATCCTCATCCCTTCATGTTCACATCACTCTATCATTTCTTCTTGGTTCAGAGTTTCCAAGGTGTTTTTCTAAACTGAACCATTGTCTTTATTGTACCAGTGTCTAGCTGTGGCAGGAGAAGTCTTGTCCTGTAAATTCTAAAATAGCATCTGGTCTTGATTTTCCTCATCTAGCGGACTTGTCACAATTAACTATATGTGGAAAGTTTGTTATTCTTTACCTCCACTCAAGGGATAAGGAACATTGCTGTAATTCTATAACATTCTTGATTTACCTCAGCTAGACAGGTAACACAATTTTAGAGATGGGCCAATATTTCTAAATTCCTCTGTACAATAATGGTCTTTGGTCATATGTAACATGAAGCCAATTGTATTCAATCAACTCCTCTTAGCTTGGTAAGTCCTAGTACATATTGATGCATGTTAAAATCTGCTGTTCTATAATCAGCTATACTAGATGATGTAGGTCAAAATTTGCACGAATAATCTAAACCTTCACTATGTTGATCAGAATGTATCATATTGTTTAATTTATTACTATTCAAGTCATTGCTGACCAATTGCCATTGCTGTCTGAGGCCTTTAAATGTCTAGCAGGTAAATTGTCCTCAAGCTGTTGTCAGGTAAGATATTCAGGTCACAGCTGACCATGATGTATTAACGGTTAAGTCTTTAAATCTCAAGCAGGTAATTTCTGTCCTCCAGCTACTGATGGTGAAGTTATTCAGGTCACTCCTGACTATTCACTATTGCTGGCTGAAACCTATTAGCTAAGCATTTTAAAGTTTTGGTGTCATGCTTTCTATTTTGTTTCATATCATAGCAGATTATGGCATTTCTGTTCAAATATTCATGGCTTGTTTCACACATTTGGTGGATAATGAGTGTCAGTGATAATAGTGTGTGTGTGTGTGTGTGTGTGTGTGTGTGTTTCTGTGTGTCCTCAGTGAAGTGCATCAGTCTCTGCAGTAGCTTCCAGCTGCAGCAGTCAGTTCAGTTTCTGTTCAGTCTGACTGAGGGAGGTTTTTGTACGACAGTTTTTCACTGTGTGAACGAATTCTGACTGTTGATGTAGTGATGAGCCTGACAGTAGTAAACTGCTGCATCTTCAGCCTGAACTCCACTGATGGTCAGAGTGAAGGCAGAGTTTGATCCACTGCCTGTAAAACGACTTGGAATCCCTGATACTCGAGTGCCAGCAGTGTAAATGAGAAGTTTAGGAGTTTCTCCATCTCTCTGTTGGTACCAGGCTAAATTGTGGTTGCTGCTCCAAGTATAAACATCCTGACTGGTCCTACAGCTGATGGTGACGGAGCCTCCCAGAGCAGAGCTCACTGCTCCAGGCTGAGTCACTGTGTACTGACCTCTGGACTCTGAGGACACAGAGACAAAAACATAAAGCAGCGTCATGGTTTTGTGGGCTTCATTTCAGAGGGACGGATGTTGATAGAGGAGAGGAGTTTGATTCTCTGGACTTTACCTGTGAAGCAGCAGCAGATGAGAGTCCAGATGAGGACGCAGATCAAAGTCATGTTTTTGATGAGGAGGATTTCTGTGTCTTCTGTTGTCATGAAGGACAGCTGTCAGTCATCCAGTGTTCAACTCTCAGGACTATAAACTCTCGCAGAGCACTGGAGCATGGTGCTGCTGATGCAAAGTGGCTCTCTATGGAAA
Source organism: Sparus aurata (assembly GCF_900880675.1). Lineage (NCBI taxonomy): Eukaryota > Metazoa > Chordata > Actinopteri > Spariformes > Sparidae > Sparus > Sparus aurata. The sequence continues at coordinate 2,700,269 of NC_044189.1, read as the reverse complement.
TGCTCTGACTGACTCCAACAGGGACTTGGATTACTCTCATCATGCTGTTTATCAATGGATCAATCACTGTATCAGATTATTGATTAGGAATGTGTCAGAGCTCATCTTTATGTGTCTTTGGTTTGAGGTTGATGATCAACTTTTCTTCAGAGTATTTTGTGAAATCCTCGTAATTAACTGCCACACTTCAATAAACACGTTTCTGATAATTAGTTAGTTATTAAAAAGCTTTTATTTTGAAATGTTTCATTTTAATTAGTTTGAAAGACTAATTTATTTTGCTTGTAGAAGTTTGACATTCCACAATGAAAACATTGAATACATATTCACACATTTAGAGTCTGTGTTTAACACTTAAACCATCATAATCAGCCACTATAACATAAACTGAGTAAACTGGGAACGTGTTTGTTGAGTGTGTTTGTGTCAAAGTCAGAGAGCCGTGTCTCTCTACAGTCAGAGGTTTTTGTACGGCGGCTCAATGAGTTTGTATCACTGTGGTACACGTTCGGTGGAGGAACCAGACTGGATGTTAACTGTAAGTACATTTGACTCCTTTAATAACACAAATGTTGTATATTTTCTATGTGAACTTCATGGCTGTAGACCCTATAGCAATACTTTGCCTGATATTTTTGTAGCGCCCTCTAGACGTCAGGTCTATTTTACTGAGGTGCGCTCCCCAAGTTCATCATGTTTCTCTTACAACCTCTTAGCTAATTAATGCAATAAGGTAAGTACACTGTAACAACTTGTTTGTTATCCACTGATATTTATACCATGGTAACTGATTAAGAGGGTTTTTTTCACTAGCTGAGTCTTATTTTTAGGAATGTGTTTCACCCACTACAGCACGTGACATTTAATCAATGAATTTTCTTCCTCAACTGATAACTCTCAGCCTTCAGCACTCTTAGATGACATACAAGTATAAACCACACTATGTATACATTCAAAGATGAAGAAATAGCCACAGGTAAATATTTAATTATTTACTTTAGTAAATGCTTTAGCAACAAAACAATATTTAAATCATGGAAAAATAAACAAAAAAAAATAATAAAGCACTTCCAAGTCCTGATATTTCAGGTAAGTTTCAGTCAATAACCCAAAATAAAAAATGTCTTTGACTGTTTCAATAAACCAAAACTGTCTCTTCAATGTCTCTAGTGAATTACTCAAAATCACCAACAAACACTTAAAGCCGGCACTCTAACTACTCAAATGAAAATAAAATGGGTACCCCATGAGAGGATCGTTGCAGGCCTGAGATGTCGTCTGGGTGCAGTCTTAAGCTGGCTTTATACCTCCGGATCCGAACGAATTCCGTCCGTCCGTACCAAACGTTCTCTCCGCTACTGGCCTACATATCTCCGTCCGGTTTCAGCATTTTTTTCGACGTAACACAACTTATCCTCTAGAGGGCAGTGTCGTGTCATAAATGACAGGGCCGTTGACATGGTAACAGTTGCTATGTCACAGGGTTGTCATGTCAACGACGCTGTCATTACCGGCACCAACATCATAAAAATAATAACATGGCTTCAGTAGAGGAGGTTATTTTACTGTCTTTATTGAGAAACAGGCAAAAAGGAACAAAAAACGGACGCGGCGGTGGCATGTGCAGCCACTAAATGAGAATCGGTACTTAAATGGCGAGTTTATTGCTTTAGTTCTGCCGATGAGAGAACTTGACGACGAAAGGCACTTCCAATACTTTCGCATGTCCGCCGCTTCATTTGACGTCTTGCTACGCCGGGTAGCTCCAATAATCAATTACGCCGCATTCCACATAGCGCCCGTGAGCGAAGCTTAGTGACTGGCTGTGACCTCACGCTATCTGGCAGCAGGGATCAGCCAACAAGCCCTGGCAGCCAGCTACAAGCTGGGAACTGCTATGGTCTCGAAAATAATCAGAGAGGTGTGTCAGGCTCTGTGGACTGCGCTGAGGGAGGAGGTGAAGTTCCCACAGGGCAATCAATGGGAGGCCATCCGGGAGGGCTTTTGGACGCAGTGGGATTTCCCAAATTGCGTCGGAGCCATCGACGGGAAGCACGTCCGCGTCAAAGCGCCAGCCAACAGTGGCAGCAGCTTTTTTAATTACAAAGGCTTTTTCAGTTTTGTTTTGATGGCTGCCTGTGACGCCAACTACTGCTTCACCTTTGTGGACATCGGAGCCTTCGGCAGAGAGAGCGACACTGATGTCTTCAGCCGTACCCAGTTCGGAAAGCAGCTAATTCAGGGACGGCTCCCTCTGCCGCCACACGCTCCTCTGCCTGGGACAGATGTTTTGACAGGCTGTTTTTGTGGCTGATGAGGCATTCCCACAGAAAATCAACCTCATGAGCCCATACCCAGGTAAGTGAGTAAAGTAGCCTTTCTAATATCTTTTCTTTTTTTACCATTACAACATTAAAATGTTGTTAACTAGTGTATTGTCTCACTGTTTATCCTCTGGAAATATAATTTCTAACAATAATGATATTCTGTTAATAGGATCTCACCAACTGTCTCAGGAAGAAAAGGTATACAACCAGCGGCACTCAAGAGCAAGGAGAGTGATCGAAAATGCCTTTGGCATTCTTGCTGCCAGGTGGCGGATACTGGGAAGGGCTATGGAGTGCTGCATCGACACAGCTGAAGATGTCACCAAGGCTTGTGTGGCTCTCCACAATTTTCTGTCCAAAGGAGACCAATCCCTGCCCGAACAGAATCGCTACATACCACCAGGAATGGTCAACAGGGATGGTGCACCTGGTGAGTGGAGGCAGGTGGTTCAGGGAGACACCAACCTCATCAGCACCCGTCGCATCACAGCCGCAAGAGCCACCCAGGATGGCATGGTTGTCAGGGAGATCTTTAAAGAGTACTTCCAAACAGATCAAGGCAGGATCGACTGGCAGGATAGGCATGTCAGACGTGGTGCCCTATACAATGTAACATAGGTATGTAACATCCCTCTTTTCTTTCAGTTTTTAAATCTACAGTTGTATATATGTGATGATTGCACCTTGAGGTCCCTTTTTTCTTTCAGTTTTTTAAATCTACAGTTGTATATATGTGATGATGCACCTTGAGGTCCCTTTTTACTTTTAGTTTTTAACTCTGTGTCAATGAGATCTGCTGTCTTTTGTATTAAAATAAAATACTGTATTTTTATAACCATAAATACAGCAAATAACAACAACAAATGTTATTAGAGTGCTAATTTATTTATTTTTAGCACTAAAGTGCAACAGTAGCAAAGGCACTTAACGGCACGTAACAGTAAAACAGATAAACGCAGTAAAAAAAAACATTCAAAAATTCAATTCATGAACAACATTCAGGGGTCTTAAATATAGATGAGGAACAGTTAATCTGAACAAAAACATCTATATTGTGTCCTAGTCTAATTTTTTATTGATATGTCAGCATTAGCTGCTGAATCTCTTTCATCAGTGTCTTGGCATCTGCTGCAGGAAGCTCTTTAAGAAAACTGTTAAGGTACGTGGTGAAAGTGCTGAAAACATTTTTATTTTGCTGCGCCTCATGTCGCAACTCCTCCAGCCTTCCCAGCAATGCTGCATTAACCGGATCCACCTGTGGATTCTTCCTCCTCCTCTTTGAGGCTCCAGACTGGTGGCTCTGAGAAGGGGGGTGCTTCCCACATCAGTTGGTGGTGGTGATGCAACTCCAAGCCCTGCAGATGGTGAAACACCCTCCTCCTCCTCCTCAGCTTGGTCTTGAGTCTATAATAGAAGTACAAAATTGTTTATATAATATTTTTCATGAGTATGAGACATAAAAAAGACATATTTGGGTTAATTTGGTAGGGGTTCGAGTTTTGCCATTTTTAACTCATGGAGATTGATAGGTTATGAATGGTACTGATTTTGGAAGTGCATTGTTTTTAAGTATCAGTTAGACATAATTAAACAATACTTTGCGTAACATAAACAGTATATGAAGTGAATAACCAAAAAAAAGTACAGGAGTAATTCATTTGGAGATAAAGATGATGTAGGACAAACATAGAAAGATTATACATACTGCTGGACGATCTGAATTGTATTGACAAAATAAGAAAAGTATCATGAATAAATAAATACGATACACTTACATCAAAATTAGACGATGTAGTTCGGTGTCTGACGTGACCTTTCAGCCACGCCAAACGCTGCAGGACAGGATGCTCAGGTCCCCCGGCAGCATCTCCACTCTTTTTTGACGTCTAAGCCTTGTTGTGGGCTCGGACATATCTGTCCCTGGCGAGACACCATTTATTTTGTACTGTTTTTACAGGCAATCCTACAGCACTAGCAATTTCTTCCCAGCTGTTTCTACAGCGCTGTTTGTCTCGGTGACCCAGCACTGTGGCATCGTACAGATGTATATATCCTCTCACCAGCTCACAAACCTCCTCCTCCAAATTTTGCGCCATTTTTAAATGACCAATGTTGTTGTACTCTCTTCTTCTTTGAATTTCCGGCAACTTCTCTCTTCTTCATCGATGTTCGCAATGGAGTGACTTCTGACTCTATACTGCCCCCCACGATTTCCGGTGGTATTGCTCCATTTCATCCGGAGCACTCCGGATTCATAAGCTCAGAGGCAACGGATCCACTGATGGATGAAACGACCTCCGGATACGGACGAAAGGGTCCGTATCCGTTTTTACTGTAGGGTATAAATGGGCCTTTAATCCAACATGGCTGCCTCGCGCCGTGCGCAGGATGAAAACAAAGAAACACCGTTGCTAATGACCTCGTTGTAATGGCGTCGTCCTGGTCCGTCTGGTCCTCCAGCAGGTTGCTTGGACGTAGGCCGCAGACGAGTCACTCCAACCCCAATGATGTCTGTGATAGACAGTCACACACGGTCTCTCCAGCAGGTGTGTTCCCACAGCATGCGAACGTCGACTTCACTTATGGGAGTGCTGCGTTAGCTCTCTTCCGTGAAGGCCGTCAGGCAAGCTAGCATGAGCTATGCTAACTTTAGCTGTAATCCTCGGGGAACATTAATCTCCGGAGTCCGCCTCCTTTCAACTCGAGAACAGGTTAAGTTCAACGGACAGTCACAATGAGACTCTCTGGCCGATTGTCTCCTGTACTTTCATTAACCAGCGTCTTTATTAACGTCTTTTATTTTCCAGCCAGAGCGCAGCTCCGCTCCGCCATGCAGCTACTCGCTGGTCTCTCCTTCTTTTCTCACTTCTGCATCCCTCTGACCTCTCCCCCCGCTCTCTCATGGGATTTTCTCAGGTAGCAAAACTAAAACCAATACATATTTTCACTTTTAAATATTACCCTTATATTCTTTTTAAACAAAAATATACACTTATTACAGAGAAAAAGAAATGAAACAAATAACAAAAAAAAATAAATTGAGTGCTTCTTTTTCCACTATTTATTTATTTATTTTTTTAACAGGGTTACATTTGAAATGTGAAATATTTGAATAATTCTTGAAGGCTTCACAGTGTCATTAACTCAACTGAAATCCCCTCCTCTCAATCTTTATCTGTAATTTTCAAGATTCTGATCAGTCTTTGATAGAAAACAACTCAACATTACTCTGTATGAAGAAAATATGTTTAAAAGGTTAAGTTTAAATATTCTGACTCAATAATTCTGTCAATAACTTTAGATTCAGTGTTTAATGTGCATGTGTATTACACCATGTTTATCCCGGACAAACTATTTTAAAGTCAGTCCACAATTTTCTTTATGAGTTTTAAAAAGTAGTTGAGTATTTAACAGAATGAATCTGAATGTTTCAGTAATGAAGCCTGACTGTTCAGTGATGATTTCTGCTGACATGAAGAGAACAAACACATTTGATCATTTATGAGTTTTTGGCTCGAGACTAGAAATACTTAAGAGAGTTAAAACACTAAAAGTCTCACAATCTTCATCGTGTGTTTCACCATGAACCTCTGAATGTTAAGTTTATTAATTATAAAGTATGCATAAGATTTACATCGTGCCAGTTTTAACTTTTTATCTTTAGTACTGAAACCTGTCTGTCGTCATGGTTCAGCAGTGATGTCTGTCTGTTGCCATGGTTACTGAGCTCAGAGAGGGAAGTGAAACATTCAAGATCAGTTTCATCCAATCTGAGGAAGACCAACAGAACTAGAAGCTCCTCTGCTGCAGCCAACAGGATGGAGTTTAGTTGAGCTCATATAAACTTTATGAATCTCTCTCTCTGCAGTGGGTCGAGTCGTCCCCACCCTGACGGTGCTGCCCCCCTCCAGTGAGGAGCTGCAGCAGGGGAAGGCCACGCTCATGTGTCTGGCCAACAAGGGCTTCCCCTCAGACTGGAGTCTGTCCTGGAAGGTGGACGGCAGCAGCAGCAGCAGCAGCAGCAGCAGCAGCTGGGAGCAGAGCAGGAGCCCCGGGGTGCTGGAGAAGGACGGCCGCTACAGCTGGAGCAGCACCCTGAGGCTCCCTGCAGACCAGTGGAGGAAGGTGGGCTCTGTGACCTGTGAGGCCACCCAGGGCTCCCAGACTCCAGTCTCAGAGACACTGAGGAGAGACCAGTGTTCCCAGTCCTGACCTGACTCACTGGGACTCTGCTGCTGGTTTTACTCTCATACTGCTCTCAGCTCTCTCTCTGTTCTCTCTTTCTCTCAACATGTTTCAACATTAATGTTTTCTTGCCTCAACATTTTACAACAATAAAGATTTCATTACCTTTATCATAAATGTGACATGTCTTTGGCCTTCTTTTCAACATTTATGATATATGAGGAACAATTGTCATATTAATTGCACACAGTCACATCAGAACCAAATCCATGTTTCCATGATGATGTATCACCTATATGCAGACGACACTATTGTTTATTGCTGTTCAACCTCTCTCTCTCAGGCTCTTGAGTTTTTGCAAGTTGCTTTTAGTGTTATCCAGTCTCGTTTAGATGATCTTAAACTGGTTTTAAACACAGATAAAACCAAACTCATGGTTTTCTCTCATGCAAAGGTGCTACCACAGAACATTACAAATATTTTAACAACCAAAGGAAAATCTATAGAGCGGGTTTTGAACTACAAGTATCTGGGCTTTACCCTAGATCAGGAGCTTTCATTTAAAGCCCATATAAACAAGCTGGTCACTAAACTTCGGGCGAAACTTGGAGAGGGGTCTGTCTGCAGCCTGCAAGAGAGGGGCGTAACCTGTAGTGGGCGTAACGTGTAGTGTGGGCGTAACGTGTAGTTGTGTAAATCACGTTGAACCACGCGAGATGTAGAATGAGACCCGCCAAAAGCAAGAACAGAACAAGGAAATACACAAGAGATGTCTCAAAAACGAAAAATGGCGGATCGTATCCAGACTGTAAGTGTCCTTATATTTTATTTAGTTAATGTAACACACGTATACAATTGCTGCACATAGTTATATTATTACCCGGGGCGATGAACTAAGCAAGTAAGCTATATATTTTATCCACAGTATTAAATATTATTGGGCAGACAGAACGAGGCTAGCCCGTTGCTGTGGAAACTGAACCAAACAAGGTAACGTTAGCAAGATGGAGGGGGTTCAGAGGGGGTTACTTAAGTAGAATTACTTCATTGATACCAGGCTGGGAACTTATTTACCTGCCCGTTTGGTAAATGACATGCAACGTAAATGTATGTATTTCTATCCTAAACGATCCTAAAAGGTTGACCCAAGTAGATAAATCTAAGCTAGAAATTGTGGCTGTTGTAATATAACCAGAAATAACTTGAAAATTGTGACTCCGCTGTAATATTAACCCGCTAATTCAAAAACATTACTTTTAGCGTGGTCTAGTGCAGCAATTTAAAATTAGTAATGACATTAAACCGGTGACTTTGATAAGGATCACCAGCTCGACTGTGACATTCATGTGCAATATTAGTATTATGGAGAGCTTGACCACAAGCATTTGTGTTGTGCCGTGATTAGTTTGTTTGAGGTTGTTGTTCAAATTTACAGTAAAACACAAACCTACACAGTTTCAAGCTATCATAACCGGGGATCTTCTGTCAGCATGGGAGCACGGGAAGGAGAGGCCCACCCTTTATTTTGAGGATGAACCACTTGACCAAGTTGTCTCCTTCCTGTTCTTGGTCATAAGGGAAACGCCAAGGGCGAGACAGCTGACAGATTGGGTTGCTTTAATTTTTGATGTCCTTTTGCCAGAAGTATGACATGATTGTTTTGTTTACATACATTTATTAATATTGGCACTGTGCTTCATATTGTACATACTGGTTTTTCATATCACACCTCACACTTGATAGATAGATAAATGATAGATGAAAGAACCTTGAAATGGAACAATACAGATGTGTAATATTAAAACCTTCCTCATTTTTTAATGCTTGTGGGGTGCTTGACAAACTCAAAATTGTTCAGAGCATTCAGACCTGTGTTGTAGAATATTCCTTTTTTTTACTTTTGTCAAATCTTACATAGCCTATTGCACTCTAAGAGCGTCATAAGGATGTGATATCAAACTAGACATAACATAGTTAAAGGCTACATTCAGTTGTCTGTTTTCTAATTTAACAAATGTCAATAATCCTGTCCAGGTGACAGTCTACACCCTGGTTGAAAAGTACACATTGACAGTGCCAGAGGCTGTGGCCAGGTTCAGAAGGGGCCCACAATATGAACCATGGTAAGATTAATATATAAAGAATTGATGATAGACATATTTCAATGTGTAATGAAATATACCCATTCTCATAAAGAATATTGCAACATCTACTTGAAACCTTTCATTTAATGTTTGTTCTTTTTTTGACAGTGAATTGGAAATGATGCAAGCTGACTTGATGAAACATTTATCAGAGGATGCAACAGAGAAGCTACAAGCCTATAAAGATAGAATGTGAAGAGCCCTCTCCTCTGAGGCATTTCTTAGCCAGCTATAAGGTGTAATATCTTCAAAGATTTACTTTTCTTTTTCTTTTGACTCCTCCAAGGAAATGTGTCACAGCCCTACGGGGGCCTCTAACCATTCTCTTCTGTTTAACTCAAAACTGTAGTAAATGGTGCATTTGTTGGGGACTGTTTTCTGCGGTGGAGTAATACACAGTGTGTGTTAGACTAGAGCAGTGCACACTTACAAACTGTAGAGTATGTATCAAATGTGAGTATGTGTGCATACATATGTATAAACTTAAATTTTATACAGGATATTGTAATCGTTTTGTAATGTATATGCAATTGGTCTGTTTCATTTCATAGTTCCATCAGCATCATTTGGCTCCATAAAACTTGAGACAAAATGCTGAAAGGCATTACAGTGTGCATCACTGCCTGAGTTGGATGTAAAGAAAAAAAGAGCTAATCCTTGCATTTGAACAGCCATGTTATTAACTGCTTTATAAGTGTCCAGTACAAGCAACCGTTCATCAGGTACAGGTACATGACATTTAACTGTTGATGCACTTTGTTAAAGTCAAATCACACAACACTTAACAAGTATTTCCTAACAGGAGAAGCATTTATATTTACACAAGTCTAGGCACTACCATGCTCGCAAGCAGATGTTTGTCAGCAGACCATGTTCTCTCTGTCATGGCAGTCAAAGAACTAATAAAAAGCTGATTTATAAACATTTAAATCACTTGTGCATTGTGTGTGTGTCCAAGCCTGTGTGTGCGTGCCTGCAATCACGAGTGTGCGCTTGTGTCTAGGATGGGGGGCACAAAAAAAGTATTTGCACCAGGGCCTATCACCATGATGTTAAGCTACTGTGGCAGACAATCTAAATAATGTTGCATCAGAAAGTCGGAGTGTGGCCGAAGTGAAAGAAAGTGGTCAGACATAAAAGTGGAAGCAAAAAAGCGCCTGTCATCACACAGGCAGAGCGTCTGTGTCACGGGCGGGGGAACGGCCACCGGAGCTCACCCCGCTGGATGAAAAACTGGTGGGGATCATTGGGGAATCCCTCCTGAGTGACGTGGTGACGGAGGTGGAGGGGGACACCAATGCCCCTCGTGCCCTCCAGCGGCTGTGTCCTTACAGATGCAGTCCTGCAAATGCAGAGAAACACCATCACTGCAATAAATGATGTTTCCAGGGAACTGCGGGAGATAAAAAATGTCTTTTCCGAGTTAAACACCACCATGAAGGAATTTATTAAATGATTGTTTCGTATTTGTTTCCATATCTGTATTTTCACAAGCGACGCATCACATCCAAACGCTGGCGCACGGCACGTGTGAGAATTAACCTGATTGACTAACAGTCCTTCAGACTAATAATATAAGATAATTATAGTCTTTATATTTACATAGCAAGAAAACACAGATACAAAGTGCTTTATGTGTTATGCATTGAAAACGGAGATGAAACGAAATGGCAGAATGTGAGGAGATTTTGTTTTTTTTTAACCATTTCTTGCAAATAAACTGTTCATATATGAGAGGTAATATTACTATTTATTTGACACGATCAGTATCAGTTTCACACAGTTTCTCCCGTTTCTTTCTTCTGCCATCAGTGGCGCTTCTCCTTACCCCAGTTATGTGCCTACGCATGGGTCAGAGTTTGCGTGGAGGACCGCACATTTTCCCGTCAACTTCTCTTTTTATAAATCCCACGGTGTGCGAAGAGAGTGGCGTATGCCTTCTAAATAAGTCCCCTGGCCAACAAGATCACTGGACAAAAACAACTTAAACTCCAGGACTCATACAGGTGACAATAAAAAAAGGGCTTTCCTGATTTATCAGGATTCCACTCATCCCCTCCACTCAGCATTACAGCTGCTGCAGACTGGCCATACAAATGGCCAAGAAGAATGGCTAAAAAGTCAGTCATACCATCAGCTGTCGCCCTCTGCAATAAGGAACTGTTCAAATAAATGTACACACATGCTTAACACATACGATTTTAATTCCCACGTTGTTTTTAACACATAAATGTTTCGCTATCTTACTCACACCCACACAAGCAATGACATTGATATATTTATTCAATTAATCCATTTACTCATGAATTCTGGTCTCTGACAGTGTCTTAAGTGCCTTTTTACTCGTTTACCACTAAAACAAATAAACAATAGAAAGACTACATCTATTATAGGGCAAAGATTGCGTAGACATTGACGTTTGTGCCGCTGGACCGTGGTCAAACTGTAGTAGTACCTATTTAGGCTCATGTCCCTTTAAGAAGCGTGCATAGTGGGCGTAACCTGTAGCTGTGACGTAACTACAGGTTACGCCCACTACAGGTTACGCCCCTCTCTTGCAGGCTGCAGACGGATACAGTTGGAAACTTGGGTTCTTTTTTCAGAAATAGAACCTGCTTCTCTCTCAGGGTCAGAAAGAAAATAGTTACAGCTACCTTCTTGCCCATTCTTGACTATGGGGACGTGCTTTATTTGAATGTGTCATCCAAATGTCTCAAGTCTTTGGATACTGTTTTCCATACGGCACTGAGATTTGTCACAGGGTGTAGTCGCCTCACCCACCATTGTGAATTGTACTTGAAATCGAACTTGCCTCCTCTGAGTGCACGCAGATATGCACATTGGCTGACCTTAATTTATAAGGCTCTCTTAGGCTTGATACCTTCTTATTTGTGTGTCTTATTGCAGAAAACAAGCAGTTGTTATGCTTTGCGTTCCTGTTCAACTCTCGTTTTATCTGCTCCCCGGGTAAGGACCGAATTTGGGAAAAGAGCATTCAGCTTTGCCGCCCCTTTGGCATGGAATACTTTACAGACTGAGCTGAAACTCTCTAAACTAATTTCACTTGGAGCCTTCCGCTCTATCCTGAAAGACAGGCAGCGGAAACTTATTGAACAGTGCCTGTGTTTAAAATCCTAAATTATTTGTTTGTTGTGCTACTGTTGCATCTCTAAAATTGTATGTTTTATTCTATCTGTTACTCTTTGTAATCTGCGTTGACGTGTACTGCTGTTATGTCTCCTGCTGCTGACCTTTTTGGCCAGGTCACCCTTGCGAAAGAGATCCTGATCTCAATGGGCTTTTATCTGGTTAAATAAAGGTTAAATAAAAAATAAAATAAAAATGATTACTTTTTAATGGTTTCAAGATTGATGATTTGTATTGGACAGTCTTTTTTGTTTGATGTATTCTTATTAATTTGGGTAACAATAAAGAATGTTTGAACTTTTTTAAAGTCACTTGTTATTGAAATCCCTTTGCCTTAAAAAGATGAATTAGTTCCTGAAACCTATTCTTAATCTTTGAAAAAACAATCTAAATAAAAGAACAATAATTCAGTGTTAGAAATATAAATCAGAGTATCATCTGCAAAAAGTGATAACTCCTTCTCTTTCTCCAGATTGATCATAGTTTAACAGTGTAATTTGTGTAACTTGCAGTAATCTTTCTCTCAGTATTCAACATTAATGTGTTGTTGCTTCTGTTTCAACATTTTAAAACAATAAAGATTTCATTACCTTTATCATAATTATTATAATATATTATTATGTTATATTACATATATCATTATATTATCGTCTTTGACCTTCTTTTTCAACATATCTGATAGATGAGTAACATTTGTCAGATTTATGCACACCGTCACTTAAATAACAACTCCATTACTTCCTTTTTACTTTCTCATAGTTTTCAGACTGTAGATATTTGAAGAACCAGTTTAATATGATTTTTGGTTCATGGTTTTTGAAAAAATGATTCAAAATGTCATCTGTCTAATTTGAATTCATTTAAAGAGCAAATGAAGTTTTGTTTCTTTGAAGGGACGTCCATCAGACCGACATGAAACCATCATGAACATGACGGAGTCTTTATGGGTATAAATGTTTATGTCATTCAGTCAGTTTTTTCACTTTTGTACATGACGGTTGAGATGAAGATATCACTTTGTCTTTTGTCCTTTTTTATGATCATAACTGACATTTAACATCATTTTATCTATTTGAGATAATATCAGTTATGATTTGAGGATAACAGCTTCTTTTTGGGCCAACCTTGATCAGGATTGTTTCTGATGCTGCTCTGTTTCTTAACGTTGTCTTGAATTAATGAATTATTAATGTATTTAATTTTGTATAATTATTAATGAATAAATGTTCTAATCTGATGTGAAACAGTATCAAGCTGAGGTCAAAGGTCAGAAGTGTTTCATTCACTGTCCTCATTTGAATCCTCCTGATTATATGGCAAATCAAATCAGAGCAGGAATTATTATTATATATAAATGGAAGGTGAGACAGTGTGATGGATGTGTGTGTGTGTGTGTGTGTGTGTGTGTGTGTGTGTATGTGTGTGTGGGTGTGTGTGTGTGTCCTCAGTGAAGTGTATCAGTCTCTGCAGTAGCTTCCAGCTGCAGCAGTCACTTCAGTTTCTGTTCAGTCTGACTGAGGGAGGTTTTTGTACGACGGTTTTTCACTGTGTGAACACATACTGACTGTTGATGACATGAAAACTCTGACAGTAGTAAACTGCTGCATCTTCAGCCTGAACTCCACTGATGGTCAGAGTGAAGGCAGAGTTTGATCCACTGCCTGTAAAACGACCTGGAATCCCTGATGCTCGAGTGCTAGCATAGTAAATGAGAAGTTTAGGAGTTTCTCCATCTCTCTGTTGGTACCAGGCTAAACGGTGGTAGGTGCTATAATAAACATCCTGACTGGTCCTACAGTTGATGGTGACGGAGCCTCCCAGAGCAGAGCTCACTGCTCCAGGCTGAGTCACTGTGATCTGACCTCTGGACTCTGAGGACACAGAGACAAAAACATAAAGCAGCGTCATGGTTTTGTGGGCTTCATTTCAGAGGGACGGATGTTGATAGAGGAGAGGAGTTTGATTCTCTGGACTTTACCTGTGAAGCAGCAGCAGAGGAGAGTCCAGATGAGGACGCAGATCAAAGTCATGTTTTTGATGAGGAGGATTTCTGTGTCTTCTGTTGTCATGAAGGACAGCTGTCAGTCATCCAGTGTTCAACTCTCAGGACTATAAACTCTCCCAGAGCACTGGAGCATGCTGCTGCTGATGCAAAGTGGCTCTCTATGGAAATGATTGAGTTATGTCAACCTGGACCCTCCCCATGAGTTTGTCTGATACATCCAAGAACGAACATACAGATGGTTTTCCGGTGGTATCAGAAAAACAAATTCGAATTCAAAAAGGTCAGGAACATGTAATTAACAACTTGCGTGAGAATTTAGTGCTATTCAAAATATCTTATTTTCTGTGCTCTTAGTTTGGACTGAGCTGAAGTTTGAACTTTTAACTGTCCACATCACATCATTTTGTTGCTTTTGCAAAACCATTTACTGAACTACTGCTCAAATATCGAGTTCACAGTCTCCATCCTGATCCCTTCATGTTCACATCAATTCATAATTTCTTCTGGGTTTAGAGTTTCCAAGGTGTTTTTCCAAACTGAATCATTGTCCAGGACCTGGAGGACTACACTTCATCCGTCCTGAACTATATCAGGTTCTGCATGGATACTGTTACCATCGACAAGCACATCCAGGTCTATCCGAATCAAAAGCCCTGGATGACTGGAGAGGTCAGGACCCTGCTGAATGAAGGAGAGTAACAAGGCCTTCAGGTGTGGTGATGGGGCACAGTACAGTGCTGCCACAGCCAGCCTGAGGAGAGGCATCAGAGAAGCAAAGACAGCATACCACATCACACCCCTCAACCCATGACAACATCCCCATGTTGGAGAAACATGAGGTGCTGCGCACACTAAGAGGTGTGAACCCGAGAAAAGCTGCTGGACCAGTTGGCGTACATGGACGTGTACTGAAGACCTGTGCAGACCAGCTGGCTGTTGTCTTTACCAGGATCTTCAACCAGTCCCTGTCCCAGTACACTGTCCCACCTTGTCTGAAGTCCTCTGTTATTGTTCCACTGCCAAAAAAAACAGCAGTCAGCAGCCTGAATGACTACTGTTCAGTGGCACTTACACAGATTATCATGAAGTGATTTGAAGCTCTGGTTCGGTGGCACATCATCTCAAGTCTACCACCTGCATTGGACTCTCACCAGTTTGCTTACTGGGCTAACAGATCTACAGAGGATGCTATTGCAACAGCCCTCCACACTGCTTTGAGCCACCTGGAGCAGCAGGGGAGCTATGCAAGGCTGCTCTTTGTTGATTTTATCTCTGTGTTTAACACCATCCTCCCCCACAGACTGGTGTCCAAACTGACTTGACTGGGACTGTCTTCCTCCATCTGCTACTGGATCCTGGACTTCCTGACAAATCGCTCTCAGAGGGTGAAAGTGGGCTCCCACCTCTCAGCATCCATCAGCATCAGCACCACTCCCAACAGGGCTGTGTGCTGTTCCTGGGCATCCAGATTGAGGAGGACCTGTCGTAGAGTGCAAACACCTCAGTGACTATCAAGAAGGCACTGCAGAGACTTTACTTCCGGAGACTCCTCAGAAAGAACCAACTGTCACAAAAACTGCTCGTGTCATTCTATCCCTGCTCAATAGAGAGTGTTGACATACTGCATGTGTGTGTGGTATGTCAACTGCACGGCATCAGAGAGGAAAGAACTCCAGAGGGTCATCAACAGTGGTTCGAATAACGGCGAATAACGAGCTCAAAAGGGGGAATAAATAAAAGTAACGCAATAGTTACTTTTTCCTGTCTGACTGTGCAATAATCTGGTGATCGTGCAATAACGTGAATGACATGGTGTATGTGAGGTGTGTGCTTGGTATTTGTGTTTTTTATTTATCTATTTCTATCTCAGTATTACTGTTTTTTTAAATGTTTTTGCATCTCAATTTTGCTGTTCAATGTACAATGATAATAAAGATCTATCTATCTATCTATCTATCTATCTATCTATCGTCTTTATTGCACCAGTGTCTAGCTGTGCCAGCAGACCTATTTTTCTCTGAATTCTAAAAAAGCATCTGGTCTTGATTTTCCTCATCTAGCATGCTTGCAACAAGGAACTATTTGTGGGAAATTTGTTATTCTTTCCCTCAACTCAAGGGATGAGGAACATTGCTGTGATTCTGTAACAGCAGCTGGGTCTTGAATTACCTCAACTAGGCAGGTAACAAGCTTTTAGAGATGGGCCCGTATGTCAAAATGTATCTTTACAATAAGGATATTTGGTTATATGTAACATGAAACCTATCGTTTTTAATATACTCCTCTTTGCTTGATAAGTTCTCATACATCATGATGAATGTACAAATCTGCTCTTCTATCATCAGTTATAGTACAGGGAGTAGACATAAAATCGGACGACTGATCCAGGCCCACAATATGTTGACTAGAATCTATCAAATGTCCAATTTATTGTTATTCAAGTCATTGCTGACCATTTGCCATTGCTGTCTGACCCCTTAAAATCTCAAGCAGGGCATTGTTGTTATCCAGCGATTGACAATGATGTTATTCAGGAGACTCCTGACTATTCACTATTGCTAACTAAAACGTCTTAGTTGATAATTTCAAAGTTTTAAATATACTTGGCGTTTCATTCTTGCTTGGTTAGTGGGCCAGCTTGGGTGAAGTACTGCCTGTGTTTTTTTTTATGTCTGACCCTCTTATTTTGGGGAGGAATTATCTGCTGCTTCTCTCTGTGTGTGTGTGTGTCCTCAGTGAAGTGTATCAGTCTCTGCAGTAGCTTCCAGCTGCAGCAGTCAGTTCAGTTTCTGTTCAGTCTGACTGTGGGAGGTTTTTGTATGACGGTTTTTCACTGTGTGAACACATGCTGACTGTTGGGATAGTGAAAACTCTGACAGTAGTAAACTGCTGCATCTTCAGCCTGAACTCCACTGATGGTCAGAGTGAAGGCAGAGTTTGATCCACTGCCTGTAAAATGACCTGGAATCCCTGATTGTCGAGTGCTAGCATAGTAAATGAGAAGTTTAGGAGTTTCTCCATCTCTCTGTTGGTACCAAGCTAAATAGTGGGTGCTGCTATAAACTTAAACATTCTGATTGGTCCTACAGTTGATGGTGACGGAGCCTCCCAGAGCAGAGCTCACTGCTCCAGGCTGAGTCACTGTGATCTGACCTCTGGACTCTGAGGACACAGAGACAAAAACATAAAGCAGCGTCATGGTTTTGTGGGCTTCATTTCAGAGGGACGGATGTTGATAGAGGAGAGGAGTTTGATTCTCTGGACTTTACCTGTGAAGCAGCAGCAGAGGAGAGTCCAGATGAGGACGCAGATCAAAGTCATGTTTTTGATGAGGAGGATTTCTGTGTCTTCTGTTGTCATGAAGGACAGCTGTCAGTCATCCAGTGTTCAACTCTCAGGACTATAAACTCTCCCAGAGCACTGGAGCATGGTGCTGCTGATGCAAAGTGGCTCTCTATGGAAATGCTCTGACTGAATCCAACAGGGACTTGGATTACTCTCATCATGCTGGTTATCAATGGATCAATCACTTGATCAGATAGATAGATAGATAGAATTACTTTAATGATCCCAGACTGGGAAATTATTTTGTTACAGCAGTAGTGGGATCATCATTGGATGATGGGATCATGGATCATAGATCATTGATCATTGATCAGCAGCATGCCATTGTTGATTTCTTTGTGAATTTGGGTTTTTAACATAGATACGTCAGAGGAACAAAATGCAACCTTTAACTTTTTATCTTTAGTACTGAAACCTGTCCATCGTCATGGTTCAGCAGTGATGCCTGTCTGTTGCCATGGTTACTGAGCTCAGAGAGGGAAGTGAAACATTTAAGATCAGTTTCATCCAATCTGAGGAAGACCAACAGAACTAGAAGCTCCTCTGCTGCAGCCAACAGGATGGAGTTTAGTTGAGCTCATATAAACTTTATTAATCTCTCTCTCTGCAGTGGATCGAGTTGTTTTACTGGTTACTTTTACAGCTTTTACTCTTTCTATCTGCAACTCTGTGTCTTTCTGTCTCACTCTCTGTTTCTGTTATTACACTAACTTAACATCATTCAACTTCACATATTAAAATTCTCATTGTTGCTGTTATCAGATGTTTTAAATTCTGTAAGACAATAGATATTTTTTTTCTTTGAATAAAATATATTTTTTAATAGATGTGTTTATACCAACACAATATTCTTTATTCTATATTTTCACATGTTCAGGATTATAACTCATATCATGGTAATATTTTCTTGTCCCTGGTGATATGTACATTAAAACTCTCTGGCATTACTTCATGCATAGACACAGTTATCCTCCAGCTTGTTCAGTGTCATCTGACAGTGTCTGATTTCAGCAGTAATATCATAAAGCAAACATAAACAAGTTGAGAATTTAATTAAATCATTTTAAAATGTAGTTGTTGACAGGAATCTAAAATCTTCAATAGAGTTTTAAGTATTTGAAAAAAAATGTTTTGTATCATCAGCATACCATGATATACTGTTCTTAAAGACTTTAACATTGTATTTTAACATACATTACATTATTACATCTAAAAGGGCATTATCTCATTTATGCTGAAAATAACGTATCTGGTTTGCTGTCTTGGTTCCGGAAGACACAGACATCAACACTGAGATGACCACATTTAGGGCTGCACTGGCACAACAGCTAATGTGCACAGCCATTATGATATTTCTAATAAACCCCAAGACCAGGAGAGAGAGTTACTGATACTGTAGCGGAACCAAAAGGTCACCATCCAGCACCCAGTGAAGGAAAAGAAGGAAAGAAGAGGAAGAAAAATGTGAAGAAGATAGAAATACAGTAACGTCAATGTGATGAAGCGAAAGGAAATTAATAGTTTAATGATGGTAGTTCCCATTGTTGGAGCAGTGTTAGCTTGCTAGCTTACTTCGGACGATAGCAGCATTGTTTAATAATCAGTAAATAGCTGAGTCGACGTGTGTTAAAGTTACTCCACCTTAAATTCATCAGGGACATTTGGAAAGTTAACGTTAGGCCTGTTCAGGTGTTATTTTACAGGTGTCTTTCCTGCTTGTATGTTAGTTAAAATGCTATTAGTTTTCCATCCCCTTTGTAACAGGGTGGTTGTAAACCTTTGGTTTATTGTGTCATAGTTTATGTTTGTTAAAGTTTACATCAGTGTTAAAGTGCAGTTAAAGTGTATTACTGTTAATACTCCAGACCTTAGCTTTCCCATATCATTCATAAACAGTTACACATTTCCGAAAAACATAGATGGGAGAGTGTCAACATGACTTTTGTAACAGAGTCTTAGTCAATGGGGAAAAAAATCAAAAGAAGCTGGCTGATGTACTCAAACAGAAATATAGCTTGCACTGCTTCTGCTGCTAAATGTTTTCTCCAAAAGAATACAGACTTAATAAGGAAGGACTAAAGGACTGGAACAATGCAAGCCACTAAGTGAAGGTTCATGAGGATAGCCAGGAGCACAATACCCACATGGCAACATGGGAGGAGTTGGAGGTCATTCTGCAAAGCAGCTGACAATAGATAAGAGAGAGACGGCACTCTGAGGCTGAGAGATAATATGTTTGCACAATGCCTTATTTATATTGTATTTTTATCACTTGTTTCTTTCTTCAGTTTTATTAGGTGTGATATTTTTGACTTAACAGAAATAAAATCTTGAATACATACATGCAGTTTCTGTGTGAGTGTATGAAAATTGATTGTGAAATTGACTGCGATGCGAGAGGGCGTCGGCTAAAATCTTGCCTCGGGCACCAAATTACTCAGGGCCGGCACTGAGCTGCAGAATCAGTCAAGACTGTAAAACTGAAATGAAAACAAAATCTTAAATAAAGGCTTCACATGTACAAGCTGAAGACCTCTCACTTTGTGGTGTTTCATTCAATGACTGTATTAATTATGTGTCATGTTTCAAATACTGGTGTTGTCCATTCTGTCTGTCCTCAGAATCACACCTGTCAGTACTTTCTCAAAAGGACACAGAGATTTGTTTCAACAACACAAGAAAACACTGGATCTGCAGGATAAACTCTGCAGGGCAGCTATAAACCAGTGTGGACACAGAGGTGAGATAAAGATTTGCTCTCACTGCCAGGAGCTTTGTTCCCTTTTTGCAAAATAAATTAATTGTTTTTTAACTATTCTATGTGAAGAATTCGCAACTTTAAAACGTTAACCATGATATTAATTTGCTATGGCAACAAATTATGAGTTACTCTTCAAAACTTTGTTGAGGTGAAGGCATGTTGTCTCCCGCAGGATGCCTTATCATTCAAATTCAACATATTTATCACATTTGAAAACCAGTTCAAACTTAATCTTCCACGAGCACATGAACAGAAACTGTTTCAATTATTAGTTTTTTCAAAGAATACTTTGAATTCACTTATATTTACACTTGATTCAGACTGGCCAGCAGGGGGAGCTGCAGCCCACACAGTCAGCTACAGAAGTCAGTTCAGTTTCTGTTCAGTCTGACTGAGGGAGGTTTTTGTACAACGGTTTTTCACCGTGTGAACGAATAATGACTGTTGATGTACAGTCTACCAAGACAGTAGTAAACTGCTGCATCTTCAGCCTGAACTCCACTGATGGTCAGAGTGAAGGCAGAGTTTGATCCACTGCCTGTAAAACGACCTGGAATCCCTGATGCTCTTCTATTAGCCCAGTAAATTAGAAGTTTAGGAGATCCTCCTTGTTTATGTTGGTACCATTCTACAGAGTCAGATTTATAAACATTCTGACTGGTCCTACAGTTGATGGTGACGGAGCCTCCCAGAGCAGAGCTCACTGCTCCAGGCTGAGTCACTGTGATCTGACCTCTGGACTCTGAGGACACAGAGACAAAAACATAAAGCAGCGTCATGGTTTTGTGGGCTTCATTTCAGAGGGACGGATGTTGATAGAGGAGAGGAGTTTGATTCTCTGGACTTTACCTGTGAAGCAGCAGCAGAGGAGAGTCCAGATGAGGACGCAGATCAAAGTCATGTTTTTGATGAGGAGGATTTCTGTGTCTTCTGTTGTCATGAAGGACAGCTGTCAGTCATCCAGTGTTCAACTCTCAGGACTATAAACTCTCCCAGAGCACTGGAGCATGGTGCTGCTGATGCAAAGTGGCTCTCTATGGAAATGCTCTGACTGACTCCAACATGGACTTGGATTACTCTCATCATGCTGGTTATCAATCGATCAATCACTTCAAGTATTGATCAGGACATTTTCATTGTCAATTTTATTTGAGTTTGGGCATCATGCTTGTTGAAAAATGTGTTTCACAATGTCGTATGTGTTGTTTGAATTAAATGAAGAGTGAATTAAGTTTAATTAAAATTGAACATATAGCAAATAAAAACATGCATTCTGTAAATCTGTGGCTCTGTGTTATCGTCACTTTTCATATCATCTGATAATATTTTACAATGAGAGACTAATTGTGTTGAGTTTGTTTGTGTCAAAGTCAGAGAGCCGTGTCTCTCTACAGTCAGAGGTTTTTGTACGGCAGCTCAATGAGTTTGTATCACTGTGGTACACGTTCGGTGGAGGAACCAGACTGGATGTTGGAAGTAAGTCAAATGTTTCAATGTTTCTGTTATTTCAGGTTCTGTTATTTCTTTCTTTCTTCATATTACATGAATAATAGTCAATTTTTATCATTAATGTTTAATTTTTGCACAAGCATTTTGCAGTAAGAGACAAAGTTTGCTTCAGATATATGAATTCAAAAAATAATTGCAATAAATATAGAATATTAATACAGTACATATATAATTATTTCCTCCTTTAATGATAAAGTTGCATGTTGAGGGCTTGTAGGTTTAGTTCAGTGTGTCAAAGTCAGAGAGCCGTGTCTCTCTACAGTCAGAGGTTTTTGTACGGCGGCTCAATGAGTTTGTATCACTGTGGTACACGTTCGGTGGAGGAACCAGACTGGATGTTGGAAGTAAGTCAAATGTTTCAATGTTTTTATTATTTCAGCCACAGTTTTTCCTTTTTTTCTTCATATCTCAAGGAAAATGGTCAGCTATTCATATTATTGTTTAATTTCTGCACAAATATTTGTCAGTAAGAGACAAAGTTTGCTTCAAAAATCTGAATTCAAAAACTAACTACGATAAATATGAAATATTAAGACAGTAGATAAATCATTATTTCCTACTTTAATAGCATCTTGAGGGCTTGTAGGTTTAGTTCAGTGTGTCAAAGTCAGAGAGCCGTGTCTCTCTACAGTCAGAGGTTTTTGTACGGCGGCTCAATGAGTTTGTATCACTGTGGTACACGTTCGGTGGAGGAACCAGACTGGATGTTGGAAGTAAGTTTCTGCACAAATCCTTTGTAAAATACTGTGAAGTCATTTTTTATGTCAGGTTTTGGATGTTTGAGGCAGATAAATATATCTTGTTTTAATTCCAACACTTTTATTCTTCATGTTTTAATTCTCCTCCTTTATCATGGAGGCTAACTCAGAGCAGCTTTACTAAACATTTCTTTACACATTCCTGTCAAAGTGACATTTAAACAGCCTGAAGTGTAGAAAAGATAAAACTGTAAACCTGTTTTACAAATGTTTTGTAAGAGGAGATGTAATTCTTCACCTCAATGACAGCAGTGTTCAAAACGCTCCTCTTGTCCAACATTTGATTGCAGTCGGTTCATTTTCTGTATTTGTGTATGTGTCCACTAAATATTTGAAAGTCACATATAGTTCAGGTTTTGTCTGATTGTGATGAGAAAGTTTGATGTGTTTTATTTCCAGTGTAGTTTGATATATTTCAGCTCATTCTGTTTGATGATTCTCTCTGTGCTGATATGCATGAGAGGCTTCTTAAAGGGAAGTGAAACAATGTGTGAGTGAGTGACTGGTGGAGCAGAAAAACCATCTGACAGAAACTCCTTAAAGGACTAAATCAACTCTCACACAGTGAAGGTGTCCCAGTGTCTGCTGGTTGATTGACAGCAGTGTGGTCCCTGTCCTCTAAGCTGATTGGTGTCTCCTAGGTGATGTCCGTCCCACCCTGACGGTGCTGCCCCCCTCCAGTGAGGAGCTGCAGCAGGGGAAGGCCACGCTCATGTGTCTGGCCAACAAGGGCTTCCCCTCAGACTGGAGTCTGTCCTGGAAGGTGGACGGCAGCAGCAGCAGCAGCAGCAGCAGCAGCTGGGAGCAGAGCAGGAGCCCCGGGGTGCTGGAGAAGGACGGCCGCTACAGCTGGAGCAGCACCCTGAGGCTCCCTGCAGACCAGTGGAGGAAGGTGGGCTCTGTGACCTGTGAGGCCACCCAGGGCTCCCAGACTCCAGTCTCAGAGACACTGAGGAGAGACCAGTGTTCCCAGTCCTGACCTGACTCACTGGGACTCTGCTGCTGGTTTTACTCTCATACTGCTCTCAGCTCTCTCTCTGTTCTCTCTTTCTCTCAACATGTTTCAACATTAATGTGTTCTTGCTTCTGTTTCAACATTTTACAACAATAAAGATTTCATTACCTTTATTATAAATGTGACATGTCTTTGACCTTCTTTTCAACATATATGATATATGAGGAACATTTGACAGATTAATGCACACAGTCACAAAAATAACAATCCATTATTTCCTGATTACTTTTTCATTGTTTTAAGACTGGATATTCTTCTATAGTCTTTCTAGTATGATCTATATTAATTAATCGGTACATTCTAAGCACCAATTTAATATGATTTTTGGTTGATGGTTCTTCAAAAATTATTCAAACTGTAAGTTTATTTTTAAGTCATTCAAAGAGAAAGTGAAGTTGTGTTTCTTTGAAGGGACGTGCATCAGACTGACATGAAACTATCATGAACATCACAGAGTCTTTATGGATGTAAATGACTGTTTATGTCATTCAGTCAATTATTTCACTTTTTAATGTGAAGTTGACATTGTTTGAGATAGAGATATCATTTTGTCTTTTGTTCTTTTTCAGGATCCTATCTGACATTTAAATTTTCTTCACTGAAAATCATTTAATTTACCTAACAGTGACAGTTTTCTTTGGTCCAACCTTCAGATCAGGATTGTTTCTGATGCTGCTCTGTGTCTTCATTTTGTCTTGACTTAAAAAATGTTGTAATCTGATGTGATACAGTATCAAGCTGAGGTCAAAGGTCAGAAGTGTTTTATTAACTGTCCTCGTTTGGCTCCTGCTGGTTATATGGCAAATCAAATAAGAGCATGTCATTATAATTGGATATAAATGGAAGGTGAGACACTGTGTGTGTGTGTGTGTGTCCTCAGTGAAGTGTATCAGTCTCTGCAGTAGCTTCCAGCTGCAGCAGTCAGTTCAGTTTCTGTTCAGTCTGACTGAGGGAGGTTTTTGTATGACGGTTTTTCACTGTGTGAGCACCCACTGACTGTTGGGATAGTGAAGACTCTGACAGTAGTAAACTGCTGCATCTTCAGCCTGAACTCCACTGATGGTCAGAGTGAAGGCAGAGTTTGATCCACTGCCTGTAAAACGACCTGGAATCCCTGATGCTTGAGTGCTAGCCAAGTAAATGAGAAGTTTAGGAGTTTCTCCATCTCTCTGTTGGTACCAGGCTAAATAGCTCCCACCATAAACATCCTGACTGGTCCTACAGTTGATGGTGACGGAGCCTCCCAGAGCAGAGCTCACTGCTCCAGGCTGAGTCACTGTGATCTGACCTCTGGACTCTGAGGACACAGAGACAAAAACATAAAGCAGCGTCATGGTTTTGTGGGCTTCATTTCAGAGGGACGGATGTTGATAGAGGAGAGGAGTTTGATTCTCTGGACTTTACCTGTGAAGCAGCAGCAGAGGAGAGTCCAGATGAGGACGCAGATCAAAGTCATGTTTTTGATGAGGAGGATTTCTGTGTCTTCTGTTGTCATGAAGGACAGCTGTCAGTCATCCAGTGTTCAACTCTCAGGACTATAAACTCTCCCAGAGCACTGGAGCATGGTGCTGCTGATGCAAAGTGGCTCTCTATGGAAATGCTCTGACTGACTCCAACAGGGACTTGGATTACTCTCATCATGCTGTTTATCAATGGACCAATCACTTGATCAGATCATTGATCAGCAGCATGCCATTGTTGATTTCTTTGTGAATTTGGGTTTTTAACATAAATACGTCAGAGGAACAAAATGCAATCTTTAACCTTTTATCTTTAGTACTGAAACCTGTCTGTCGTCATGGTTCAGCAGTGATGCCTGTCTGTTGCCATGGTTACTGAGCTCAGAGAGGGAAGTGAAACATTCAAGATCAGTTTCATCCAATCTGAGGAAGACCAACAGAAGTAGAAGCTCCTCTGCTGCAGCCAACAGGATGGAGTTTAGTTGACCTCATATAAACTTTATGAATCTCTCTCTCTGCAGCGGGTCGAGTTATTTTACTGGTTACTTTTACTGTTTTTACTCTTTCTATCTGCAAGTCTGTGGCTTTCTGTCTCACTCTCTGTTTCTGTCATTACACCAACTTAACATCATTCAACTTCAGATATTGAAATTTTCATTGTTGCAGCAATCAGGTGCTTTAAAAGCTGTAAGACAATTAATTTATTTTTTCTTTGAATAAAATATTTCATCATGGATGTGTGTTTATACCAACAAAGGATTCCTTATTCTATATTTTCACATGTTCAGGATTATAACTCATATCAGGGTGATATTTTCTTGTCACTGGTGATATGTACATTAAAACTCTCTGGGATTACTTCATGCATTGACACAGTTATCCTCTAGCTTGTTCAGTGTCATCTGACAGTGTCTGATTTCAGCAGTAATATCATAAAGCAAATATAAACAAGTTGAGAATTTAACTAAATAATTTTCAAATGTAGTGACAGGAATCTAAAATATTCGATAGAAGAATGTCATCAGCATACAATGATATACTGTTCTTAAAGACTCTAGACATGTTTTTCTTCATGTTGTATCATGATTTTACATCACTATTCAGTGATAAATTACATGCTGTCACCCTTGTGATGCTATCAGTTTTACATTATATCTAAAAGAGCACTATATAACTTATGCTGAAAACAATGTATCTGGTTTGCTGTGTTGGTCCCAGGAAACAGACATCAGCACTGAGATGATCACATTCTTTAAGGCAGGGCTGCGCTGGCACAACATCTTGTGTGCACAGTTGTAATAAAATTTAGAATAATCCACTGAAAAGGTTGTACATTTTCTTTTGTTAAATCTGAAGCTTGTCTGGAAACAATATTACAGAAGGACAAACAGTATGATCCAAGTTAACGAGGATATTTAACCTCAGCAGCTGCAGAATCGGTCAAAACTGTAAAACTGAAATGAAAACAAAATCTTAAATAAAGGCTTCACATGTACAAGCTAAAGACCTCTCACTTTGTGGTGTTTCATTCAATGACTGTATTAATTATGCGTCATGTTTCAGATACTGGCGTTGTCCATTCTGTCTGTCCTCAGAATCACACCTGTCAGTACTTTCTTACAAGGACACAGAGATTTGATTCAACAACACAAGAAAACACTGGATCTGCAGGATAAACTCTGCAGGGCAGCTATAAACCAGTGTGGACACAGAGGTGAGATAAAGATTTGCTCTCACTAACGGGAGCTGTGTGCCTTTTTTTCTTTTTCAGTTTATTTGGTTTTAACTATTCACTGTTAAGAAATCAGCAACTTTAAATCATTAACCACAATATTAATTTGCTATGGGCAGTACTTATGAGCTACTCCTCAAATCTTTGTTGAGGTGAAGGCATGTTGTCTCCTGCAGGATGCCTAGAAAACCATATTTTTATCATTCGGATTCAATTTATTTATCACATTGGAAAAACAGTACAAACTAAATCATCCACGAGCACATGACCAGAAACTGTTACAATGATTAGTTTTTTCAAAGAATACTTTGAATCAACTTGTATTTACACTATGATTCAGACTGGCCAGCAGGGGGAGCTGCAGCCCACACAGTCAGCTACAGAAGTAAGTTCAGATTCTGTTCATTCTGACTGAGGGAGGTTTTTGTACGATGACGAGAGACAAAAACATAAAACAGGAGCTGGGGTTGGGCTGGGTTTCTGACAGATACACTGTATGTGTCTCATGTATGAAGTGTGCCATTGGTTGAAGACTCACATGTTTTTACAAGTGTCCACAAAGTAAAATGAATCCTATAAACTATAAAGTGTGAAGAGAATTTATTGCATTTGAAAGATATTATGAGCATATGATATCATCATGGTATCATTATCAGCAGGGTCATTTTAACATACGTCACAAATGATGTGCTTTTCTATGAACACAAGCCCATTAAAGACGTAGTGTGATGAGCTTTGTTCAAACTGAAATCTCTGACTAAAATATAAATTGTATGTAGTTCAGATTTGATCAGTAATGTTTTAAAAATGATGTTGAAAGCCTTGCTGTGTGTTTTATTTGGGCTGAATTTCAAACCTCCTCTAGACTGATGCAGTGGATTCAGATCACTGTGTACAGACTGTGAGACTGGCTGCTAATTAATGAGGGGAAGCAGTTTAGGACGTTCTCCTCTCAGCCAATCAGGGTGTGAAGACGGCCTTTTGTGAAGGCTTAAGAGAGGTGGAGAATGGCATACAGGTCAGTCTGATTCTGTCATCATGTCTTAAACCTCAGAAGTGTCTCTGTTTCTGTGCAGCTGTTCATTCAGATCAGCTTCTTTTGAACTGAGGAAGGTTTTTGTATGAAGTTGTATCACCGTGTGAACAAGCGGCTGTAATCCTGCTGACAGTAGTAAACTCCTGTATCTTCAGTCTGAACTCCAGTGATGGTCAGAGTGAAGTCGGTCCCAGACTGACTCCCACTGAAACCATCTGAGACTCCAGACTGACAGGATCGAGCTTCATAAATGAAGAGTTTAGGAACTTCTCAGCTTTCTGAAGATACAACTGCAAGTGTTAACCAACACCTGAACTGACTTTTCATCTGATGAGACAATCTGCCCTGGAGCAACAGACTGAGCTCCTGAGTCAGGAAGACTTGTCCTGATGGATCTGCAAAACGTGCTAAAGTCTTGTATAGTTTAAGACTTTTGTCATTAGTTGTCCCAGGTTTGCCCGCCTCAAATATTTAGCAAATGAGATATGAACGTGGAATCATAATGTGACCAGGATCGATGAAGTGTGTGTGTGTGTGTGTCCTCAGTGAAGTGTATCAGTCTCTGCAGTAGCTTCCAGCTGCAGCAGTCAGTTCAGTTTCTGTTCAGTCTGACTGAGGGAGGTTTTTGTACGACGGTTTTTCACTGTGTGAACACCGAGTTTGTTTCTGAAGAGAACACATACTCAGTGACGATGCGATGAAGACTCTGACAGTAGTAAACTGCTGCATCTTCAGTCTGAACTCCACTGATGGTCAGAGTGAAGGCAGAGTTTGATCCACTGCCTGTAAAACGACCTGGAATCCCTGATGCTCTTCTATTAGCATAGTAAATGAGAAGTTTAGGAGCTGCTTCATCTCTCTGTTGGTACCAGGATAAAAAGTGGTTGCTGCTCCAAACATGAACATTCAGACTGGTCCTACAGTTGATGGTGACGGAGCCTCCCAGAGCAGAGCTCACTGCTCCAGGCTGAGTCACTGTGATCTGATCTCTGGACTCTGAGGACACAGAGACAAAAACATAAAGCAGCGTCATGGTTTTGTGGGCTTCATTTCAGAGGGACGGATGTTGATAGAGGAGAGGAGTTTGATTCTCTGGACTTTACCTGTGAAGCAGCAGCAGAGGAGAGTCCAGATGAGGACGCAGATCAAAGTCATGTTTTTGATGAGGAGGATTTCTGTGTCTTCTGTTGTCATGAAGGACAGCTGTCAGTCATCCAGTGTTCAACTCTCAGGACTATAAACTCTCCCAGAGCACTGGAGCATGGTGCTGCTGATGCAAAGTGGCTCTCTATGGAAATGCTTCAGTTCTGTCAACCTGGACCCTCCCCATGAGTTTTGTCTGATACATCCAAGAATAAATCTAGAGATTGGTGGTCTTCAGAGAAACAAATTCAAAATTCAAAGAGGTCAGGAACATCTTAATCAGTAACTTTGTTGACAAATAAAATATCTTATTCCCTGTGCTCTTTGTTTGAAATGTAGCTGTCCACATCATATCATGTTGTTTCTGTTGCTAAACCATTTCTTGCACTATTGCTCAAATATCAGGTTCACAGTCTCCATCATAATCCCTTCATGGTCACATTAATCCATAATTTCACACCGATCAATACTTGCTGTCATAGTAATGTAGTTCATGCTGTTCAATGCAGCCAGGACTGCGCAGATTTAAACATTGGGGAGAAAAAACAACCTCTCCATGAATAAATGGCAAAACAGATGACAGCCAACTCCTTAGGTCAAGACTCTGTTGTCTGCTTACATCTGAAAGAGAAAAATCATTCCTTTGAGGACAACAATGTGAACGTCTTGTCCAGAGAAGACAGAGGGTTTGAAAGAGGAGTAAAGGAATCCATGTCAAACTGGAACAACCTTCTTTGAACTTTGGAGATGGTCTAAGATATTACTTATCACCCACCTACGATGTGGTACTCAGTGTTGCGCCTGAACGCCCTCAGTGAACGATCGTTCATGAACTCATATTTTTTGGCCAAAGGAGCCAGTTGAGGTGATTCAGGCATCTGATGAGGATGCCACCAGGGAGCCTTCCTAGGGAGGTGTTCCTGGCATGTCCTACTGGGAGGAGACCTAGGGGTAGACCTAGGACCAGGTGGAAGGATTACATCTCCTCTCTGGCCTGGGAGTGCCTGGGGATTCCCCAGTCAGAGTTAGCCGAAGTGGCTGGGGAAAGGGAAGTCTGGGGCTCGCTGCTGAAGCTGCTGCCCCCGCGACCCGACTCCCGATAAGTGGTTGACAATGGATGGATGGATGGTGAACTGAACATACTGTATTTCTGCCTGATGAACGTTATTGTGAACTCGTTCCTTCTGGCATTTGTGAATGGCGCGTTCTCACAGTTTAACTTCGTTCAAGAGAGACAGATTTCCATCGAGCCTTCCAGGCGAAAACTGGCTAAAACACACAGTAAACTGGCCTTAATATGTAGTGGAAAAACCCTCAATCTAGCAACACCAGCCACCACAGAGTCACACCACTGCATGCATCATCAACATGCTAAGCATGGAGACAAAAACAAATGAAGGCAGCAGCACTACCTCAGACTCTACCTCCACCATTAATATGGCATCTTCGTATGATTACTTAAAACAATTTTATGAAAAGGTCAGTGATGGTCCCGGTGGGAAAAATCTGACCTTTTTGTGTAAACTTCACCCGCCGAGTTTCAAGAAGCAACTCCGCACATCAAGAATGTCAACAGCAAACCTGAAACAGCACATTGAACTAAAGCACCCAGCCAGCCTTTCAAAGTCTGTGCGAGTGAATAAAAAATCAAAAGACACAGCAACAGCGAGCCAAAACAGATCCTCTACCACCCAAATCACATAAACAAAGTACAGTAGCGGCTCCACTGTCTTCATCTCCCAGCTGCAGCTGGACAACCTGGTTTTGCAGCATATTGTCGGAGAGCTGCAGTTTCACTGTTGAAACTGATAAAATAATTGCTGTCTGTGGTTCTATATGGGCGGTGGCAATAATTTTAAAAAATAATAGCTCACAGCAACACATTGGAAAAAAAAAGAACTATGAACTGGTTCATTTTTGGAACTGTGAACTTAGTTCAAAATTTTGAATTATGAACTGAACTAGTTTATTTTAAACTCTGTGAACTGAACTTTGAACTGGTTCATGTAGAAAGTGAACTTTCCCAACACTGGCTGTGACTCCCTCCCCGGACATCTTAACAATCGTTCACACCTGTGCGCACCTAGTCCTAACAACCCACATGAAGGCTGGTTGGGTCAACAACCCACAAGTGGCCCAAACGACTCTGAAACTCAGAGCCCACATGTGTCCTTAATGACTCTGTAAGGACACTGCAACACAGAGTTTAAAACCCATCAACTTTGTGTAGCACCCTACCCAGTAATTTAGAATATCTCCTTACTTACAAACTATGTGAAAAGTATCTCTCTGGGCGGGCTCTGGGTTCTTAATTTTAAGGTTTTGTGGTGCCGTATTAACCTATGTACTGAACATTCAAAATGTACTTTCTCTCAAAAATAAGGTAAGAAACAATAATTGATTGGTGCCTCCACTTAGTAGATTATAAACTGAGATAAGAAAATCTACTAAGAAATAATATTAATTTAAATGATTTTGTACGGGCTGGTCCTTTAATCTATTCGAGCTAGATGTTTCAACACTGAACAAATAATATTCTTAACCAATGAATCCCTGTGATTTGCTCTAATTACCACTCACACACAGTACTTTTTAGAATAACAATCAGTGTATTAACACAAATTTGAGTATCAAATATAGCTCAGTGGTGAACACAAAAATATCGATTATCACAATCTCTTCAGTCAAATTCACCGCACATCTCCATAAACACAAATTCAATATCCAAAAAAAACATATACTTATAATAAAATTCAGACAGTCTCAGAAATAGAAAGTTGCAGGCCTGAATCGGTGCTCGGGTACGTTGGGGTCTAAAAAGGTTGACCAGTTTGCTCTCTCCAGCAAAATAAAACAAACTGTGCACGTGCAGCTGGGGTTTTTTGTACTCACTGTTCTTGTCCAGTTAGTGTGTGATGTGTGTGAAGATGGGGGTTATGAAGAACGTTACAGGCGAGGATGGAAAGAGAATGAAGAGGGGAATGGAGACGGTGACTCCTACTGCTGTGACCTCGACACGTGCTGCTGTCCGACTGCTGTCGCTCAGAGGGGGGGAAAAAAGGTCCACGGAGGGCTTCCTGGTCCAGTCCTCTGATAACATACATTTACATCTTTCAATCATAAATAAAATCTCTATGCACTTCTATAAACTCAGTCCGAATTCACATAACAGCAGTACACAAACAGGTCAACAAAATGAGTAACTTGAGGCTACTACAATTAACCCTGTGCAACTAGCCGTTGCATGCTAACTAACCGCTAATCGCGGTTAACATTCACATTGTAACCTTAGCAGTAACACAGTTCGTAATTACCACAACACAAATAAACATTTACCTTCTGTAAACCGATGTACTTCCATATACCGCTGAAAACTCTGCATTTATCTTGATACAAGGACAATACTCCGGTGTTACATTTACTATTCGTGTCGTACTTTTTACTCCGCTGCTCTTTCTTACTCGTCTCTCTACCTTGATCTAACCTACTTCCTCTATGTCCCACCCCCTTGCTCTCCCGACTGAATGACAACCCATGACAATGGAGCAGACGACCAATCGACAGGCTATACAGGGATGAGTGACAGATAAAACACCAGTCGTCTGCACTTTTAACCAAACATATTATAAACACATTTTAAATATTGTATTAACTTGTAAATTGTTTTAATACTTTTTAAACTGAACTTATAGCATTTTAGATAACAGTTCTTGTTATATGACCTACAATAGGTTGAACTTATTTATAGAAAGAACTTTATAATTATTTATTTAACTGATTAACTTATTTACATTTAGACAGGGCTACATTTGTTCCAGTTTGTCAGAACTTAAGAAACCTCTTGAATAAGAGTTGGAACGTCTTCAACAAACTGAAACAGGTCCAGTTGCCTAAAATACAGAAATTAGATTCACCATGACATGGATGACTACTAACCTTCATCAAGTATTATTTAACCATTTGAAAGTTTTGGTGACATGCTTTCTACTATGTTTCATCACATAGCAGATTATGGCATTTCTGTTCAAATATTCATGGCGTATTTCATTCCTGCTTGGTTAGTGAGCCTGCTTGGTGAAAGAGTGCCTTTGTTTTTTGGGATGCCTGGCCCTCTTATTTTGTGGAGAAATTATCTGCTGGTGGACAATGAGTGTAAGTGATAATACCGTGTGTGTGTGTGTTTGTGTGTGTGTGTGTGTCCTCAGTGAAGTGTATCAGTCTCTGCAGTAGCTTCCAGCTGCAGCAGTCAGTTCAGTTTCTGTTCAGTCTGACTGAGGGAGGTTTTTGTACGACGAGTTTTCACTGTGTGAACACATACTGACTGTTGATGTAGTGAAAACTCTGACAGTAGTAAACTGCTGCATCTTCAGCCTGAACTCCACTGATGGTCAGAGTGAAGGCAGAGTTTGATCCACTGCCTGTAAAACGACCTGGAATCCCTGATGCTCGAGTGCTAGCCCTGTAAATAAGGAGTTTAGGAGTTTCTCCATCTCTCTGTTGGTACCAGGCTAAATGGTGGTATGGGTGCTGAGTATGATAATAAACATCCTGACTGGTCCTACAGCTGATGGTGACGGAGCCTCCCAGAGCAGAGCTCACTGCTCCAGGCTGAGTCACTGTGATCTGACCTCTGGACTCTGAGGACACAGAGGCAAAACATAAAGCAGCGTCATGGTTTTGTGGCTTCATTTCAGAGGGACGGATGTTGATAGAGGAGAGGAGTTTGATTCTCTGGACTTTACCTGTGAAGCAGCAGCAGAGGAGAGTCCAGATGAGGACGCAGATCAAAGTCATGTTTTTGATGAGGAGGATTTCTGTGTCTTCTGTTGTCATGAAGGACAGCTGTCAGTCATCCAGTGTTCAACTCTCAGGACTATAAACTCACCCAGAGCACTGGAGCATGGTGCTGCTGATGCAAAGTGGCTCTCTATGGAAATGCTTCAGTTCTGTCAACCTGGACCCTCCCCATGAGTTCTGTCTGACACATCCAAGAATAAACTTACATGTGGGAGGTATTCAGAGAAACAAATTCAAATTCAAAGAGTTCAGGAATATCTTAATTACTAACTCCTCATCTCACTTTAGAAACTCTCTGCTGACTCTTCATCCACGGCATTGGAGGTGTAGACTTAAACCCAGTGGAAATGCTCACAGAGTAGGAGCGCTTGGCCTGAGGAGAAGAGGAGTTAGATAGAAGCGACAAGGAATCCAGGGGCTCAGGGCCTGACAGAGGGAGAGGTGGTAGGTGGGCATCACCCGGGACAATGGTTGTCTCAGCGGTGAGGTCAGAGTGATGGAGTTCGATACACTCCTGCAGGAGAGGATGGGAAAGTTGTTGAGGATCTCAAATCTCTTCCCAA
The DNA here is from genome assembly GCF_900880675.1 of Sparus aurata. Classification (NCBI taxonomy): domain Eukaryota; kingdom Metazoa; phylum Chordata; class Actinopteri; order Spariformes; family Sparidae; genus Sparus; species Sparus aurata. The sequence goes on along the minus strand of NC_044189.1, from coordinate 2,666,342 downwards.
TGGAACTCCGACCAGAAGTTTTGGACATGTGGGCAGATCCAGAGTACATATAAGTTTTCATCAGTTACAGTTGGACAGATTTCTTTGTCTCGGTCCGTGTGGTAACATTTTGGCCACCGGGCAACTAACTCAGCTGAAGCGTATCATGTCATAGTCTTTTCCTCTGGGTTCTGTGATAACAGTCACATGTCTGACACATTTTGGGATAGGCTGCATATTTATCAGTTCTCAGAGGGACTTTTCCAAATTAAAACGTTGTCTTCATAGTACTAGGCTCTACCTGTGCCAGGAGGAAATCGTTCCTATAAAATCTAGAATAGCGGCCAGTGTTGATTTTCAACAACTAGCATACTTGGAACAAGGAACTATTTGTGGTCATAGTCTGTCACAGTTGCCCAGCCATTCTTTACCTCAACTCAAGGGATGAGGAAGATTGCTGTAATTCTAAAATAGCGGCGAGGTCTTGATTTATTTCGACTACACGGGTAACAGGCTTTTAAGGATGGGCCTGTTTTTCTAAATTCCTTTGCATAAGAAGGGGATGTTCTAAAACCTTGCAGACTGTTTTCAATCAACTCTCCTTTGCTTGATGATGCATGTAAAAATCTGCACTTCCATCCTAGATACAGCTATAAATAGGTCTAAAGTTCGGTAAGTAATCCAGAACTAGAATCGGTTGATTTGAATGTATCATATTATTCAGTTTTATGCTATTTAGGTCAGTGCTGACTGTTTTGCCATTGCTGTCTACGGCTTTTAGATCTAAACTTGGGCATTGTTGTCCTCAAGCTATTGCTGACTATGATATTCAGGTCACAGCTGACCATTATTTATTAATAGTTAAAGTCTTTAAATATAAAGCAGGGCATTTCTCTCCTCTAGTCTCTGATGGTGGGGTTGGTCATGTCACTGCTGACCATTCACCACTGCTCGTCAAAGCCTATTCAGGTGAAAAAAAGCATTTATGGTACACTGTTGATTATATATATTTTTTCTGTTCCATTCTCTTATTTTCTGTCCATCTCTGAAAAAGATTTTAATTGAGGCCTTTTACATTTCCATTGATAGTTAAGTATTAAATTTATTTGATGTCAGGCTTTGTTGCAATGTTCTCTCTCATAACAGATTATGGTATTTAAAAAACCATTGGCTTTTTCATTCCTGCTTGTTCATTGAACTTCCTTGGGGGAAATTTATGGCTGTTGTCTTTGGACGGCTTGCCCCATTCATTTTGAGGAGGAATGATCTTGTTTCAGCTCAAGGCGGATGTTCTACACTTGCAAAATCTCCCCATATAAAAGCTGCACCAAATAATTTAATCAAGAATAATCATCACATGTAATTTGTTCATCTATGAAAAAGATTCATGAAGATTGATCATGAATCTGTAATAACATGTTATCTTTTCCAATGCACCTGCCTTAAAGTCATGTGACTTTACGTATGCACATGTTGAACTGGGTCCATGGATGATAATGAAGGTTTTTAAAGGAGATCTGAGTCTTAATGTGTTTTTTTCAGTTGAATGTTGTTAAAAGAAATGTGTTCCAGTATGTAGCTGAGGTCATAGGTCATGACCAATACATCTATCATTAACTATCCAAAGTTGGGCACTATTGAGGGTCAGGCAGAAAGTATAAAAGTACTTTGATTTCTATTAACAATTTTTTTGGGGGAAATCATGTTCATTAGTGGTAAGTGTAAAGATGGTGTATTGTATGTGTGTGTGTGTGTGTGTGTGTGTGTGTCCTCAGTGAAGTGTATCAGTCTCTGCAGTAGCTTCCAGCTGCAGCAGTCACTTCAGTTTCTGTTCAGTCTGACTGAGGGAGGTTTTTGTACGACGGTTTTTCACTGTGTGAACACCCACTGACTGTTGATGACATGTCCACTCTGGCAGTAGTAAACTGCTGCATCTTCAGCCTGAACTCCACTGATGGTCAGAGTGAAGGCAGAGTTTGATCCACTGCCTGTAAAACGACCTGGAATCCCTGATTCTCGACTGCTAATATGGTAAATGAGAAGTTTAGGAGTTTCTCCATCTCTCTGTTGGTACCAGGCTAAACGGTTATTTAGTGAACATTCAGACTGGTCCTACAGTTGATGGTGACGGAGCCTCCCAGAGCAGAGCTCACTGCTCCAGGCTGAGTCACTGTGATCTGACCTCTGGACTCTGAGGACACAGAGACAAAAACATAAAGCAGCGTCATGGTTTTGTGGGCTTCATTTCAGAGGGACGGATGTTGATAGAGGAGAGGAGTTTGATTCTCTGGACTTTACCTGTGAAGCAGCAGCAGAGGAGAGTCCAGATGAGGACGCAGATCAAAGTCATGTTTTTGATGAGGAGGATTTCTGTGTCTTCTGTTGTCATGAAGGACAGCTGTCAGTCATCCAGTGTTCAACTCTCAGGACTATAAACTCTCCCAGAGCACTGGAGCATGGTGCTGCTGATGCAAAGTGGCTCTCTATGGAAATGCTCTGACTGACTCCAACAGGGACTTGGATTACTCTCATCATGCTGTTCATCAATGGATCAATCACATCATAAAAGTATTGATAAGAGACCTTAATACACCAATTCTGAATGATTCTGAATTCATTCTTCTTAAAAGCGTGTTTCGTCTGTCTAGGATTACTCTCATCATGCTGGTTATTAATAGACCAATCACTTGATCAGATCATTGATCAGCAGCATGTCATTGTTGATTTCTCTGTGAATTTGGGTTTTTACCATAAATACATCAGAGGAACAAAATGCAACCTTTAACTTTTCATCTTTAATACTGAAACCTGTCTGTCGTCATGGTTCAGCAGTGATGCCTGTCTGTTGCCATGGTTACTGAGCTCAGAGAGGGAAGTGAAACATTCAAGATCAGTTTCATCCAATCTGAGGAAGACCAACAGAACTAGAAGCTCCTCTGCTGCAGCCAACAGGATGGAGTTTAGTTGAGCTCATATGAACTTTATTAATCTCTCTCTCTGCAGTGGGTCGAATGGTTTTATTGGTTATGTTTACTGGTTTTTCTCTCTTTCTGCAACTCTGTGTCTTTCTCTCTCACTCACTATTTCTGTCATCACAACAACTTAACATTATTCTTATTGTATTATGCTCTGCAGATTTTAACAAGTGGTGACGTTAAGTTATTAATTGTGATATTGAGCTTTAAAAAAAAAAGTATCATACTGAAATTAATGTATAACAATCAAAATATAGTATGAAATCATTTGGAAAATAAAAAAGCACGTCATCAGTGTATGCAGGATGACGTTATGCTATCTTAAACAATGTTATCTATTCACAAAAGAAACATATTCAAATTCCCCTATTTTTTTTTTTTTTTTTTTTTAAATCTCAAGCAGAGAGATAAAAGACAAATATGACAGATGGACCACTAATAAGTTATAATACAAATAAAAACTTCCCAAATTTTTTCAATTAAAAAAAGAAAAATTCAATTTAAAGCTGCATGCAACAATAATGAAAAAAACATCGGGATCCAACTTAACTCTGTAATTGAATATTAAAAGCTTGATATTACTGTAGATTTAATGATGCAGTTCCATAATGTGTATTTTTCTTAGATATATATTGAGAATAATCTCACAAAACCCTGAAGAAACAATCATAAAGAAGAAAAGTTTTGATGTATTATCTATATTAGCTTACCTGATGAATCAGTTGAGATCAAAGTCAGAGGAGGCTATACATTTAAATGTTTACTAAAAAAATGTAATATTTTTTTTTTTAATAGTTATGATTATCAGTGTAATATGTTAGACTTAGATGATGTCATAACACGTATTATAGTAATATATCATCTTTCAGTTTTCTGCTGCTTGCAGCTGTGAATTCAGACCAGTTCCTCTTTAGCTGAAGGAGGTTTTTGTATGACGTTGTATCACTGTGTGAACGGGCGGCTGTTATGCTGCTGACAGTAGTAAACTCCTGCATCTTCAGTCAGAACTCCAGTGACAGTCAGAGTGAAGTCGGTCTGATGTGCCGTTGCATGAAAACGATCTGAAACTCCTGACTGACGAACTGTAGTATCATAAATCAGGAGTTTAGGAGCTTCTCCGTGTTTCTGAAGGTACCAGTTAATGTCATCACCTATAAATGTGCTGGATTTGCATCTGATAGAAACAGTCTGTCCTGTAGCAACAGACTGAGCTCCAGGAGACTGAGTTAGCATAATGTTGGGAATCATTATTGATTATTAATTATTAATTAATATGCTGTTATTAATTAATCACATTTATTATAGTTGATTAATGAAACCTAGGTAACTATGAGTCATTAATGAACACGGGGCACCACCCTGAAATCAGGGATCAATAATCGAATGATTTACCTTTGAGTCTCATAGCCTGAAAGATAGTCAACTTGTCAATATTATGGACTTATCAATAATTAGACAAGAGGGAAGGCGTGAATCCGAGCACTGGCCATCTCAACCAGCAGTTATTACAATATGGGATTGTGCAAAATAATCACAGATGCTGCTCAGTTAAAGTCAACAGTGTTTATTAAAGCTTTCTCCACAGAACAAACCACTTACTTTAACAAACAACAATTTCCTTCACAAAGCTAACAACATCGAAGCATACGCAAGCCAAACAGGTACCTGGGTGGAGGCGTGTGTGTGTGTGTGTGTGTGTGTGTGTGTGTATGTGTGTGTCAGGAAGTCCCCAATAAAGACTACAAAGATGGCCGAACGTGGCTTGGAAAGTCACGTTCGCCGGACTACAAATTGGTGGGCGTGACTTGGGAAGTCTCGTCTGAGAGACTACAGGGAAACACCGGACGTGACTTAGTGTCACGCGAGAGCGCGAATTCCGAGATGATGAATTCAGATTCACTGATTCATATACCTGGAACTCAAAATGGCGGCTGTAACTGTATCGACCAAAGGTGATCACTACACGTGCGCGCGAGGTTTGAACAAAGTCAGCGGTTGCGCCGTCTTTGATCTCGTGTGCGGTTTGGTCACACAAGGGGTGAATTTACAAGGATGATAGCCACTGTCCCAAAAAGGTAGCCGTGCTACCGGGGGAGTCCGTCTTTTCAGTCAATAAAGGGAATATGCTGGACATACGTCTTATGTTATAGCGGGGTTGTTAACTATGAGTTCACAACAGATCGCCAAAGAGTACGTGTATCTCGGTGTGTGTGTGTGTGTGTGTGTGTGTGTGTGTGTGTGTGTGTGTTAGTAAAAGAGCGAAGAAGCTAAGCAGGGCTTAGCAGACGACAAAGAAACAAACACAACAACCATGTGGCGCACAGCGGTCGTCTCTCCCTCGAACAGTGGCCGGCAAGCGAATCGAGGTTCGTTTGGCGTCCGCTGATCGAGCCGGAATACGACGTCTTGTGGTCACACACGGCGGCAAGACCGTACAGGCTGGATTAGCCTGAATGAGCTCCTAGCGAGCGTAGCAAACACAGTTAGCACACAGTGCGGGTAACCATAAATCGGACTCGGCGGTCCTTTCACAACAGAATAAAAGCACAACAAAGAAAAAAACACGCTATATACTATCTGTTTCTGCCCAAACAAAAGCCTCTTACTTGGATGCCGCTTTTTGCGGTAGCGTGGGGTCCGTCTGACCCGAAGCTCCAACTTGTTCGGGAGCGCGGGCGCGGAATCAGCGTTAGCGTCCTAGCGACTGATGGCAGGCTGTGTCACAGCGATAGGTCGACTCGTAAAGGGGACAGTTTTGTCCCCTCTGAAGATTCTTTCTTCCTTCTGCAGGTAATGAGGAGACGGCTGGGTGCCGCGTTCCTGGATCCAACGATTATGACGAACGTCCGAACAAAAGTGAAAGTGAAACAAAAACAGTCTCTGTCTCGTCCAGCGAGGAGGGAACTGAAATTAGCTCAAGCAAAAGAAAGGGGGAAAAATGGAAAACGTTTCTCGGAGTTGTGCCCTTATGGCAGCAGTTGCGTGAAACCTAAGTCTCTTCACAACGGACGCTGCCGAGTAGAAAGAGCAGGAGGGGTGCGTGACCTTTTAACGTGGGGATGACGTCATTGTGATCCTGGCGGAGCTTCCGGGCTCACAGCCAATAGGGGCCGGGTGACGTCTTGGGGCAGGTCAATCTGGTCAGGTTTTTCACACCTGGTCGGTCTTTTTCCTTGTTCTTTGTTTGGTAATTCATCGTGTGAGGCCCTAGTAGTTAGGCTTCTGGTTTCAACTACAGGCCTCTCTTGGTCTCTTTGTTTGAGACATGTACATGAGGGCATGAGGCCCAACAATAATTTCTCCTGATGAACCTGGAAAACATGAGAAAGAGGAGAGTTATTGAGACAAATCCAGTTTGAAGAAAGACGATCAACATCCAAACAGAAGAGGATGATTTCTTTAACATGGAGAACAGATGGAAGAAGGTCCATGCTGCTTGTTTCAGTGTTTCTCCAACATTTTGGCCACTGGGCAACTGACTCAGCTGAAGAGTATCATGTCCTCTTTAAAAGCTCTGCATCGGTTTCATTCCTCACCGCTTAATGTTTTTATTAGTCTTTTCTTCTGGGTTCTGTGATTATAGTCACACGTCTCACACATATTGGGATAGGCTGCATATTCATCAGTTCTCCAAAGCAGTTTTCCAAATTAAAACATTGTCTTCATTGTACTAGATTCTACCTGTGCCAGGAGGAAACATAACGTTCCTGTAAAGTCGAGACTAGCGGCCGGTGTTGATTTTCCCCAATTACCATACTTGCAATTCTAAAATAGCAACTATAGGTCTTGATTTACTTTGACTACACGGGTAACAGGCTTTTAAGGATGGGCCTGTTTTTCTATATTCCTCTGTACAAGAAGGGTATGTTCTAAAACCTTTCAGACTGTTTTCAATCAACTCCCCTTTGCGTGTACATCCTGATCAGAGCTGGCCCTGGGCATAGGCAGTATAGGCAAATGCTAGGGGCACCGTCATCCGCGGGGGGCGCCGTCATCGAAAAGGGGGGAGGAAAAAAATAAAATAATAAAGAATAAAAATTTAAAGAATATATATTTTTTATCAGTGCCATTACTTTTATTATTTCGAAATATTATATAAGCCCACAGCAATATAACGTAATGGCAAGGACTATTAAATGATGCAGAGGCCTTTTTTTTGGGGTCCTGGCTCGGTGCACTGTACCTGTTCTCTGTGAGGGGGCGGGTCGAAAGGCGAGCTGTCTGAATCTGACCGGACCGAGATCCCAAGACCAAGAGAGAGATTTACTGATACTGTAGCAGAACCACAAGGTCCAAAAGAATAAAACCATCTGGCGCCCAGTGAAGGAAAAGACACAAAGAAGAGGAAGAAAAACGTGAAGAAGTTACAGGTACAGTAACATCAATGTGATGAAGTGAATGAAATTAATAGTTTAATGATCGTAGTTGTTGGAGCAGAGTGTTAGCTTGCTAGCTTACTTCGGATTGCAGCATCGTTTAATAATCAGTAAATAGGTGAGTCGACGTGTGTTAATGTTACTCCACCTTAAATTCATCAGGGACATTTGGAAAGTTAACGTTAGGCCTGTTCAGGTGTTATTTTACAGGTGTCTTTCCTGCTTGTATGTCAGTTAAAATGCTATTAGTTTTCCATCCCCTTTGTAACAGGGTGGTTGTAAACCTTTGGCTTACTGTGTCACAGTTTATGTTTGTTAAAGTTTACATCAGTGTTAAAGTGCAGTTAAAGTGTATTACTGTTAATACTCCACACCTTAGCTTTCACATATCATTCTTAGGCAATACACTGCACTTGCACTCTGGTTACACTATATTGCTTTTCAGTGACAATAAAGTTGAATGAATCTCATCACATTTTCATTATTAGTCTATGTATAGCACACATCAATCTGTTTTTTTTTTTTGTTTTTTTTTTTATTATTAAAATGTAACATCCAGTGGTTACATATACTTCTCTCTTCAGATGCACTTTTAACATATTTCACCAGCAGCCCAGTGACACAGCATCAGGACTAAAGGCACCAACAGACCTGCTGACTGGTCAGCTCTTCTCACTAGTTGACAGAGGACCAGTTCAAATAAAAAAGCAGTTACACATTTCCCAAAAACAAAGATGGGAGAGTGTCAACATGACTTTTGTAACAGAGTCTTAGTCAATGCTGAAAACATCAAAAGAAGCGGGCTGATGTACTCAAACAGAAATGATAGCTCGCACTTCTTCTGCTGCTAAATGTGTTCTCCAAAAGAATACAGACTTAATAAGGAAGGACTAAAGGAATGGACAAATGCAAGCCACTTGCTGAAGGTTCATGAGGATAGCCGGGAGCATAATACCCACATGGCAACATGGAAGGAGTTGGAGGTTGTTTTGCAAAGTGGCTGACAATAGATAAGTGAGAGATGGCACTCTGAGGCTGAGAGATAATATGTTTGTACAACGCCTTATTTATATTGTATTTTTATCACTTGTTTCTTTCCTCAGTTTTTATTTGGTGGGATATTTTTTACTTAAAAGAAATAAAATCTTGAATATATACATGCAGTTTCTGTTTGAGTGTATGAAAATTGATTGTGAAATTGACTGCGATACAAGGGGGCGCCACCTAAGAGTTTGCCTAGGGCACCAAATTACTCAGGGCCGGCACTGCATTTGCTGGTGACGATGCAGTCTGTGGGCAGGCTTAAGAGTCCACACGTGGGGTAGAAGCCGCTGATTGGCTGAGAAGCTTTCACTCAAAGCATTCTTCAGGCTGCTTATTGGAGGAACAGCTAGAATAAAAATCACTCACTACTCACTTTAGGCCCGGCCTAAAATGGGTGGGCCCAGGCCCACCCGGGCCTAATAGTAGCGCCACCGGTGTCTACCACCCAAATCAGATTAACGGCATACAGTAGCGGCTCCGCTGTCTTCATCTCCCAGCCACAGGTGGACAACTTGGTTTTGCAGTATATTGTCAGAGAGCTGCAGTTGCAGTGTTGAAACTGATAATTTTGTCTGTGGTTCTATATGGGCCGTGGCAATCATTTTGAAAAGTAATAGCTCGCAGTGACATATTGAAAAAAAAAAGAACTATGACCTCGTTCATTTTTGGAACTGTGAACTTAGGTCAACATTTTCAACTATGAAATATGAACTGAACTAGTTCATTTTAAAATTTGCGAACTGAACTTTGTCCCCAGGATGCCTTCCTCGGGAGGTGTTCCTGGCATGCCCCACCGGGAGGAGACCCCAAGGAAGACCCAGGACACGCTGGAGTGATTATGTCACTCGGCTGGCCTAGGAACGCCTTGGGATCCTCCCGGAGGAGCTAGAGGAAGTGTCCAGGGTGAAGGAAGTCTGGGCATCCCTGCTCAGACAGCTGCCCCCACATCCCGGCCCCGGATAAGTGGAAGAAAATGGATGGATAGATGGATGGAACTTTGAACTAGTTCATGTAGAAAGTGAACTTTCCCAACACTGATCTTCATAGTACTAGGGTCTACCTGTGCCAGGAGAAAATGTTTCCTGTAAAGTCAAGACTAGCAGCCGGTGTTGATTTTCCCCAACTAGCATACTTCCAACAAGGAACTATTTGTGGTCATAGTCTGTCGCAGTTGCCCTCAACTCAAGGGATGAGGAAGATTGCTGTAATTCTAAAATGGCAACTAGGTCATGGTTAACTTCAACTACAGGGGTAACAGGCTTTTACAGATGGGCCTGTTTTTCTAAATTCCTCTGTATAAGAAGGGTATGTTCTAAAACCTTGCAGACTGTTTTCAATAACTCCCCTTTCCTTGATGATGCATGGTAGAATCTGCACTTCCATCCTAGTTATAGATATAAATAGGTCTAATGATTGGTGATTAATCCAGAACTAGAATGTGTTGATTTGAATGTATCATATTGTTCAGTTTTTTGCTATTTCAGTCACTGCTGACTGCTTGCCATTGCTGTCTACAGCAATAGATCTAAACTTGGGCATTGTCGTCCTCAAGCTATTGCTGACTATGATATTCAGGTCACAGCTGACCATTATATATTAATAGTTAAAGTCTTTAAATATAAAGCAGGGCATTTCTCTCCTCTAGTCTCTGATTTTGGGTTGTTCATGTCACTGCTGACCATTCACCATTGCTGGCTAAAAACTATTCAGGTGCAAAAAAAAGTATATATGGTACACTGTCGATTATATATTTTTTCTGTTTCATTCTCTTATTTTATGTCCATCTCTAAAAAGATTTCAGACACAGTAGTTAAATTGAGGCCTTTTACATTTCCCTTGATAGTTAAGTATTCAGTTTATTTGATGTCAGGCTTTGTTGCTATGTTTTGTCTCATAACAGATTATGGCATTTAAATAACCATTGGTTGTTTCATTCCTGCTTGGTCAGTGAGCTTCCTTGCAGGAAATATTTGGCTGTTGTCTTTGGAGGGCTTGCCCCATTCATTTAGAGGAGGAATTATCTTGTTTCTGCTCAAGGCAGACGTTCCACAATTACAGAACCTCCCTATAGAGAAACTGCATAAAATACTTTATTCAAGAATAATCATCACATGTAATTTGCTCATCTGTGAACAAGATTTGTGAAGATTCATCGTAAATATGTAATAACATATTATTTTTACACAACGCACCTGTCTAAATGTAATGCGACTTTTACGTATGCACATGCTGAACTGGGTCCCTGATTAAAAATTAAGGCTGTTAAGCAGATTTGTTTCTTAATGTGCCTTTTTTAAAAATTGAATATGGTTAAAATGAATGTGTTCCAGTAAGCTAAGTTCAAAGGTCAAGTGAGAGATGTCTTGGACATCTCTCACAAACTATCCAAAGTTGGGTACTATTGAGGATTAGGCAGAAAGCATTTCTTATCTATTAAGAATTTTTTTTGGCACTTGTTTTGAATCATGTTCTTTAGTTCTAAGAGTAGAGATAGTGGAATGTGTGTGTGTGTGTGTGTGTATGTGTGTGTGTGTGTGTGTGTGTGTGTGTGTGTGTGTCCTCAGTGAAGTGTATCAGTCTCTGCAGTAGCTTCCAGCTGCAGCAGTCAGTTCAGTTTCTGTTCAGTCTGACTGAGGGAGGTTTTTGTACGACGGTTTTTCACTGTGTGAACACATACTGACTGTTGATCCAGTGAAGACTCTGACAGTAGTAAACTGCTGCATCTTCAGCCTGAACTCCACTGATGGTCAGAGTGAAGGCAGAGTTTGATCCACTGCCTGTAAAACGACCTGGAATCCCTGATGCTCGAGTGCTAGCAGCGTAAATGAGAAGTTTAGGAGTTTCTCCATCTCTCTGTTGGTACCAGGCTAACTGGTGGTATGGGAGATCAGTATGATAAAAAACATCCTGACTGGTCCTACAGTTGATGGTGACGGAGCCTCCCAGAGCAGAGCTCACTGCTCCAGGCTGAGTCACTGTGATCTGACCTCTGGACTCTGAGGACACAGAGACAAAAACATAAAGCAGCGTCATGGTTTTGCGGGCTTCATTTCAGAGGGACGGATGTTGATAGAGGAGAGGAGTTTGATTCTCTGGACTTCACCTGTGAAGCAGCAGCAGAGGAGAGTCCAGATGAGGACGCAGATCAAAGTCATGTTTTTGATGAGGAGGATTTCTGTGTCTTCTGTTGTCATGAAGGACAGCTGTCAGTCATCCAGTGTTCAACTCTCAGGACTATAAACTCTCCCAGAGCACTGGAGCATGGTGCTGCTGATGCAAAGTGGCTCTCTATGGAAATGCTTCAGTTATGTCACCCTGGACCCTCCCCATGAGTTCTGTATGATACAACCAAGAACAAACATACAGATGGTTTTACGGTGGTATTCAGAAAAACAAATTAGAATTCAAAAAGGTCAGGAACATGTAATTAACAGCTTGCGTGAGAATTTAGTGCTATTTAAAATGTCTTATTTTCTGTGCTCTTAGTTTGGACACAGCTGAAGTTTGCACTTTAACTGTCCACATCACATCATTTTGTTGCTTTTGCAAAACCATTTACTGCACTACTGCTCAAATGTCGAGTTCACAGTCTCCATCCTAATCCCTTCATGTTCACATCAATTCATATTTTTTTGCTGGGTTCAGAGCTTCCAAGATGTTTTTCCAAACTGAAACATTGTCCAGGACCTGGAGGACTACACTTCATCTGTCCTGAGCTATATCAAGTTCTGCATGGACACTGTTACCATCAACAAGCGCATCCGGATCTATCCAAACCAAAAGCCCTGGATGACTGGAGAGGTCGGGACCCTGCTGAAGGAAAGAAACAAGGCCTTCAGGTGTGGTGATGGGTCACAGTACAGTGCTGCCGGAGCCAGCCTGAGGAGAGGCATCAGAGAGGCCAAGACAGCATACCAGAGGAGGATAGAGGAACATCTCAGCAGCAACAACACGAGGCAGGTGTGGCAGGTGGTGCAGCACATCTCCAGCTACAAATCCAACAACCTCACAGTGGCTGATGGAGACGCCTTGCTGGTGGAGGAACTGAACATTTTCTTTGCTCGATTTGGGGCGGAGCAACTAAATGCAGTCACATCACACCCCTCAACGCGTAACAACATCCTCATTTTAGAGAAACATGAGGTGCGGCGCAAACTGAGGGCGGTGAACCCGAGGAAAGCTGCTGGACCAGATGGTGTACCTGGACGTGTACTGAAGACCTGTGCAGACCAGCTGGCTGTTGTCTTTACCAGGATCTTCAACCAGTCCCTGTCCCAGTACACTGTCCCACCTTGTCTGAAGTCCTCTGTTATTGTTTCACTGCCAAAAAAAACAGCAGTCAGCAGCCTGAATAACTACCGTAAGTGGCACTTACACCAATTATTATTAAGTGTTTTAAAACTCTGGTTCGGTGGCACATCATCTCAAGTCTACCACCTGCATCGGACTCTCACCAGTTTGCTTACAGGGCTAACAGATCTACAGAGGATGCTATTGCAACAGCCCTCCACACTGCTTTGGGCCACCTGGAGCAGCAGGGGAGCTATGCAAGGCTGCTCTTTGTTGATTTTAGCTCTGTGTTTAACACCATCCTCCCCCGAAGACTGGAGTCCAAACTGACGGGGCTGGGACTGTCTTCCTCCATCTGCCACTGGATCCTGGACTTCCTGACAAATCGCTCTCAGAGGTTGAGAGTGGGCTCCCACCTCTCAGCATCCATCAGCATCAGCACCGGCTCCCCACAGGGCTGTGTGCTGAGCCCCCTACTCTACACCCTCTACACTCATGATTACACCCCTGCCTACTCGAGCAAAACCACTATGAAGTTTGCAGACGACACCACATTGGTGGGACTCATTTCTGAGGGGGATGAGCCTGCCTACAGTGCGGAGGTGGAGCAGTTGACTGGGTGGTGCAGGGACAATAACTTGGTCCTTCACACCACCAAGACGAAGGAGCTGATTGTGGACTTCTGCAGAGAGAAAACGGAAAGCATTCTATAACTGTGCATCATCAGGGATTATGTGGAGAGGGCCTCTGACTTCAGGTTCCTTGGCATCCACATTGAGGAGGACCTGTCGTAGAGTGCAAACACCTCAGTGACTATCAAGGATAGTCAAGAAACTCTTTGTGGGAAATGTGTTATTCTTTCCCTCAACTCAAGGGATGAGGAACATTGCTGTCAATCTATAACAGCAGCGATTGACGGTGAAGTTGTTCAGGAGACTCCTGACAATTCACTATTGCTGAATAAAACTTCTTAGTTAATAATTTTAAGTTTTAAATATTCTTGGCGTTTCATTCCTGCTTGGTTAGTGAGCCTGCTTGGGTGAAGTACTGCCTGTGTTTTTTTTTAATGTCTGACCCTCTTATTTTGGGGAGGAATTATCTGCTGCCTCTGTGTGTGTGTGTGTGTGTGTGTGTGCGTGCTCAGTGAAGTGTATCAGTCTCTGCAGTAGCTTCCAGCTGCAGCAGTCAGTTGAGTTTCTGTTCAGTCTGACTGTGGGAGGTTTTTGTACGACGGTTTTTCACTGTGTGAACACATGCTGACTGTTGATGACATGAAAACTCTGACAGTAGTAAACTGCTGCATCTTCAGCCTGAACTCCACTGATGGTCAGAGTGAAGGCAGAGTTTGATCCACTGCCTGTAAAACGACCTGGAATCCCTGATGCTCGAGTGCTAATATAGTAAATGAGAAGTTTAGGAGTTTCTCCATCTCTCTGTTGGTACCAGGCTAAATAGTGGTCACCATCATAATAAACATCCTGACTGGTCCTACAGCTGATGGTGGCGGAGCCTCCCAGAGCAGAGCTCACTGCTCCAGGCTGAGTCACTGTGATCTGACCTCTGGACTCTGAGGACACAGAGACAAAAACATAAAGCAGCGTCATGGTTTTGTGGGCTTCATTTCAGAGGGACGGATGTTGATAGAGGAGAGGAGTTTGATTCTCTGGACTTTACCTGTGAAGCAGCAGCAGAGGAGAGTCCAGATGAGGACGCAGATCAAAGTCATGTTTTTGATGAGGAGGATTTCTGTGTCTTCTGTTGTCATGAAGGACAGCTGTCAGTCATCCAGTGTTCAACTCTCAGGACTATAAACTCTCCCAGAGCACTGGAGCATGGTGCTGCTGATGCAAAGTGGCTCTCTATGGAAATGCTTCAGTTATGTCAACCTGGACCCTCCCCATGAGTTTTGTCTGATACATCCAAGTATAAACTTACAGATGGGTGGTATTCAGAAAAACAAATTCAAAGAGGTCAGGAACATCTTAATTACTAACTCCTCATCTCTCAGGGGAAACTCTTGGATGACTCTTCCTCTACGCTGTTGGAGGTGTACACTTTGACCAGACCTCGCTTCCGCCCAATATGCTTCCACCCAGTGGAAATGCTCCGTGGAGTATGAGTGCTTTGCCTGAGGAGAGGAGGAGGAAGATAGAAGAGAGAGGGAATGCAGGGGCTCAGGGTCTGATGGAGGGAGAGGTTGTAGGAAGGCATCACCCGGGACGATGAGCGTCTCAGCAGTGAGGTTAGAGTGACAGAGCTTGATACACTCCTGCAGGAGAGGACTAAAAAGTGGTTGAGGATCTCAGATCTCTTGCTCATGAAACTCCTACCAGAAGTTTTGAGCATGTGGGCAGATCCAGAAAACACAAAAGACTTTATCGGTTACAGTTGGGCAGACTTCTTTGCCTTATGTCCATGAAGTAACATTTCAGAGACAACTGGGTAACTCCCTCTACAGAAGAGGATCATGTGATATGATTGAAAGCAGTTTATCTCCTGACCACTAAATGTTCACACCAGTCTTCTCTTCTGGGTTCAGTGTTTGTGGACACATTTTCTTGCATATCTCAACAGGCTGCATAGTCATCAGTTTTCCAAGGTGCTTTTTCCAAACCGAAACAAACTCAAGAGATTAAGAACATGGCTGTAATTCTATAACAGCAGCTGGGTCTTAGTTTACCTCAACTACACAGGTAACAGTCTTTCAGAGATGGGCTGGTTTTTCTTCATTCTTCCGTCTAATGAGGGTATTTGCTGGTGTCTATCATGAATCCTCTTGTTTTCAAACTACTCCTCTTTGCTTAGTAAGTTCTTTCACATCATGATACGTGTAGAAGAATCTGCACTTCTGTATCAGTTATACTAAATGTAATAGGTCTATGAAAATGAGATGAGTAATCCAAACCTACAAAGTGTTGATCAGCATTCATCATATGATTGAATTTGTTGCTCTTCAGGTCACAGCTGAACATTAGCTGCTGCTGGCTAAACCGATATATCACAAGCAGGTCACTGCTGTCCAAAGTTTATTTAGGATGCTGCTGACCATTAGCCATGTGTGAAAAAATCCTTCACATCAGAAGAAGGGCAGAGAATCATTAATGGAAGACTGTTAATTTTCTATGTGTGCCATGGTTCATATGAATTCTGTCTCTAAGTTTATGGTTCTATCTTTGTTTGTTTAACCGGGTCCTGTTTCATTTGTTTCATGGTAAGAAGCTGTGATGGAGGAATTAACTTGTTTTCTACATCACAAGTTTGTCATTGAACTTGTTCTGATACAAGTTTATTGGTGGTTGAAGCGTCAATGGATGAAACAATTAATCTACATGATGAAACTGCGGGTGGGCATGTGTGTGTCTGTGTGTGTGTGTGTGTGTGTGTGTCCTCAGTGAAGTGTATCAGTCTCTGCAGTAACTTCCAGCTGCAGCAGTCAGTTCAGTTTCTGTTCAGTCTGACTGAGGGAGGTTTTTGTACGACGGTTTTTCACTGTGTGAACACCCACTGACTGTTGGGATAGTGAAGACCCAGACAGTAGTAAACTGCTGCATCTTCAGTCTGAACTCCACTGATGGTCAGAGTGAAGGCAGAGTTTGATCCACTGCCTGTAAAACGATCTGGAATCCCTGATGCTCGAGTGCTAGCAGAGTAAATGAGAAGTTTAGGAGTTTCTCCATCTCTCTGTTGGTACCAGGATAAACGAGGGTATGTGAAGATATCATAATAAACATCCTGACTGGTCCTGCAGTTGATGGTGACGGAGCCTCCCAGAGCCGAGCTCACTGCTCCAGGCTGAGTCACTGTGATCTGACCTCTGGACTCTGAGGACACAGAGACAAAAACATAAAGCAGCGTCATGGTTTTGTGGGCTTCATTTCAGAGGGACGGATGTTGATAGAGGAGAGGAGTTTGATTCTCTGGACTTTACCTGTGAAGCAGCAGCAGAGGAGAGTCCAGATGAGGACGCAGATCAAAGTCATGTTTTTGATGAGGAGGATTTCTGTGTCTTCTGTTGTCATGAAGGACAGCTGTCAGTCATCCAGTGTTCAACTCTCAGGACTATAAACTCTCCCAGAGCACTGGAGCATGGTGCTGCTGATGCAAAGTGGCTCTCTATGGAAATGCTCTGACTGACTCCAACAGGGACTTGGATTACTCTCATCATGCTAGTTATCAATCCATCAATCACTGTATCAGATTATTGATTAGGAATGTGTCAGAGCTCATCTGTATGTGTCTTTGGTTTGAGGTTGATTGTCAACTTTTCTTCAGTATTTTGTGAAATCCTCATATTTAACTGCCACACAACTCAATATCGGTGTTGACAGAATTATTGCAAATTGTTTGTTTTAAATCATGATCTACAATTAACACGTTTCTGATGATTAGTTTCAATTAGGTGTTATTAAAATGCTTTTATTTGAAATCTTTGAATTCAAAGCCAACTTAATTTTGCTTGTAGAAGTTTGACATTCCATAATAAAAACATTAAATACATATTCATACATTTAGAGTCTGTGTTTAACACTTAAACCATTATAATCAGCCACTATAACATAAACTGGGTAAACTGGGAACGTGTCTGTTGAGTGTGTTTGTATCAAAGTCAGAGAGCCGTGTCTCTCTACAGTCAGAGGTTTTTGTACGGCGGCTCAATGAGTTTGTATCACTGTGGTACACGTTCGGTGGAGGAACCAGACTGGATGTTAACTGTAAGTACATTTGACTCCATTAATAACACAAATGTTGTATATTTTCTATGTGAACTTCATGGCTGTAGACCCAATAGCAATACTTTACCTGATATCTGAAATGTGATATATTTAGAATAATTCTTGAAGGCTTCACAGTGTCATTAACTAGACTGAAATCCACTCCTCTCAAACTTTATCTGTAATTTTCAAGATTCTGATACATATTTGGTAGAAAACCACTCAACATTACTCTGTATGAAGAAAATATGTTTAAAAGGTTAAGTTTAAACCTTCTGACTCAATAATTCTGTCAGTAACATTTGGTTCAGTGTTTAATGTGCATGTGTATTACACCATGTTTCTCCCAGACAAACTATTTTAAAGTCAGTCCATAATTTTTTTCATGATTTTTAAAAAGTAGTTGAGTAGTTAACAGAATGAATCTGAATGTTTCAGTAATGAAGCCTGACTGTTCAGTGATGATTTCTGCTGACATGAAGAGAACAAACACATTTGATCATTTATGAGGTTTTGGCTCGAGACAAGAAATATTTAAGAGAGTTAAAACACTAAAAGTCTCACAATCTTCATCGTGTGTTTCACCATGAACCTCTGAATGTTAAGTTTGTTAATAATAAAGTATGCACTAGATTTACAGTGTGCCAGTTTTAACTTTTTTATCTTTAGTACTGAAACCTGTCTGTCGTCATGGTTCAGCAGTGATGCCTGTCTGTTGCCATGGTTACTGAGCTCAGAGAGGGAAGTGAAACATTCAAGATCAGTTTCATCCAATCTGAGGAAGACCAACAGAACTAGAAGCTCCTCTGCTGCAGCCAACAGGATGGAGTTTAGTTGAGCTCATATAAACTTTATGAATCTCTCTCTCTGCAGTGGGTCGAGTCGTCCCCACCCTGACGGTGCTGCCCCCCTCCAGTGAGGAGCTGCAGCAGGGGAAGGCCACGCTCATGTGTCTGGCCAACAAGGGCTTCCCCTCAGACTGGAGTCTGTCCTGGAAGGTGGACGGCAGCAGCAGCAGCAGCAGCAGCTGGGAGCAGAGCAGGAGCCCCGGGGTGCTGGAGAAGGACGGCCGCTACAGCTGGAGCAGCACCCTGAGGCTCCCTGCAGACCAGTGGAGGAAGGTGGGCTCTGTGACCTGTGAGGCCACCCAGGGCTCCCAGACTCCAGTCTCAGAGACACTGAGGAGAGACCAGTGTTCCCAGTCCTGACCTGACTCACTGGGACTCTGCTGCTGGTTTTACTCTGCTACTGCTCTCAGCTCTCTCTCTGTTCTCTCTTTCTCTCAACATGTTTCAACATTAATGTGTTCTTGCTTCTGTTTCAACATTTTACAACAATAAAGATTTCATTTCCTTTATTATAAATGCGACATGCCTTTGACCTTCTTTTCAACATATATGATATATGAGGAACATTTGTCAGATTAATGCACACAGTCACATCAGAACCAAATCCATTTTACACAGATTACTCTTCAATGGCGTTAAGACTGTTGATTTTATTTGACAGAGTTTTCTGTTTTATCTACTCTCGTTAATTTTGGTAATATTACAATTTGTTAGTAATTTTTTTTAAGTCGCTTATTATTACACTCATCTTGCCTTCAAGAAGATGAATTTGTTACTGAAACTAATTCTAATGTTCTGTATTAAAAAATCTAAATAGCGAACAATTCATTAATTCATCAATAAATGAATTAACAATTAATTCATCAACAGGAATAAAAACAGAGTATCATCTGCGTAGAGTGATAACTTCTTTTCTGTCTCCAGATTGATCGCAGTCTGAAAGTATAATTTGTGTAGCTTGCAGTAATCCTTCTCTGTTCCTCAAAATATGTCTAAACATTAATGTTTTTTTTTGCTTCTGTTTCAACATTTTACAACAGTAAATATTTTGTTAATTTCATCATAAATGTGACATGTCTATGTCTTGTTTTCAACATATATGATATATGAAGAACATTTGTTAGCTTAATGTACACAGTCACCCAAATAACAACTCCATTATTTCCTTATTACCTTTTCATTGTTTTAAGACTGTGGACATTCTTCTATAGTCTTTCTAGTTTGATCTATATTTGTTTATTTGTAAATTTTAAGCACCAATTTTATCTGTTTTTTGGTTCATGTAACTTGAACAATGATTCAAAATGTCGTCTGTCTCATTTAAATTAATTTAAAGAGAAAATGAAGTTTTGTTTCTTTGAAGGGACGTGCATCAGACTGACATGAAACCATCATGAACATGACGGAGTCGTTATGGATGTAAATGACTGTTTATGTCATTCAGTCAATTATTTCACTTTTTAATGTGACATTGACATTGTTGGAGAGGAAGATATCATTTTGTCTTTATTTTTGTTGGTATCATAGTTGAAATTTAAATTTCCTCCACTGAACATCATTTTATTTACTTAAGATTATATCAGTTATGATTTGAGGATATCATCTTATTTTGGGCCAACCTTGATCAGGATTGTTTCTGATGCTGCTCTGTGTCTTCATGTTGTCTCAAATGAACAAATGTTCTAATCTGATGTGATATAGTATCAAGATGAGGTTAAAGGTCAGGGCCCGTATTCACAAAGACTTTTATCTTAATGTCAGGAGTACTCCTAAATCGGACTAAACGTTTTTATGTAGGAGTCGTTTCTTGAAAGTAATTCACAAAGCCACTGAGGCCTACTTTTAGTTATGAAAACACTGAACTCCTAAACTAGAAGTAACTCTCTGTTGCTATGGATGGCGTCTTTTTATAAGGACGCACTTAGAAGCGGTGAAAACGTTGATTGGTTGTTGAGTGACAGGGCAGCCCACTGAAAAGTCATTTAGGCTACGCAATGCTTTTCTATGAAGATTGCAATGAAAAACGTGAATTGTCAATAAAAGCAGCATTTGCTCAAAAAGCTGCGTCAAACCACTCTCCATTAAAATTCGGGAATCGGGCCATTTTGCAACAATGTCCAGTATATTGTAACGTGTGTCAAAGACAATTTGTGTATAGATGGAATGCAACTTCTTCCGATTTACACAAAAGCCCTATTCGCATGGAACTAGTATTACCTGGGGACCTCCAGTGATTTGTAATGATTGTGGAGGTCGTCTGTGATCTTAATCCCATGCAAATCTGCCATGTCCGTAATTTGTAATCTAAAAATTCCACTGCAAATTACCTATCATATTTCACCAAACAAAGAGGTCATGTGATAATATTAGTCCCATGCTAATCTCCATCTCTGTGATTTGGGATTTTTCTTAAGGTTTTTTTGTGTTTTCCACACCTTTTTCTGCCTTTTTCCTGGTCGAGAATTATGGTGGCTGCATTTGGAATTATGAATGAAAGGTTTGACAGCATTTGGGGTGCAAATTCAGGAGGCTCATCAGAAGAGCAAAATCAAGAAAGATGATTAGATGGATTACATGCATGGCAGCATGCGGTGAGGAACATTTTTCTACCTTTCAACAGGCTCACCAGTTATTATATTAAAAATATCCATATCTAACAGTTGTGCTGCTCCAGTAAGGGCTCCGGTGCGATCGACCTGGGGGGTAATGTCGGAAAATTCGAGTTAAAACCAAGACTTCGCTTATCCTGTGTGAATGCGCCGCACGAAACACGGATGTGGTTGGTTAATTTCTGAATCACTTGAGGTCCCCAGGTAATACTAGTCCCGTGCGAAGAGCTGCATTTTCCCTGAAGCCAAACACCGGAGTGTCCGCACTATTGGATTGTTTCGGTTGATTGGGGACATTATGCGTCCCTCACCAACTCAACCACAACTTCAATCCCTTCCATCCGACATCATTTTAATAATTCCCTGTTATTTAGCGTCTTCAAAACATTCAGCTTTGACAAGATCTTAGCAAGTTATGCGTCCTCTGGACTACTTCTAAGGTCTCCCAGACTTAGGTGCTACTTTTAGGCCTAAAATGTTTTGTGAATGATTCTTATTTTCAAAAATTAGGAGTCCTAAAGTTATGGTTGACACGGCCATTATTTTTAGGAGTTGCTCCTTAATTCGCCTGTTAGGAGCTGCTTTTAGCCTTAAGATTCTTTGTGAATATGGGCCCAGAAGTGTTTTATTAACTGTCCTCATTTTGCTCCTCCAAATTATATGGCAAATCAAAGAAGAGCATGGGATTATGATTGGATATAAATGTAAGGTGAGACACTGTGATGGAACATATGGAGTGTGTGTGTGTGTGTGTGTGTGTCCTCAGTGAAGTGTATCAGTCTCTGCAGTAGCTTCCAGCTGCAGCAGTCAGTTCAGTTTCTGTTCAGTCTGACTGAGGGAGGTTTTTGTACGACGGTTTTTCACTGTGTGAACACGCTGTTTGTTTCTGTAGAGAAAAAATACACAGTGATGATGTCATGTCGACTCATACAGTAGTAAACTGCTGCATCTTCAGCCTGAACTCCACTGATGGTCAGAGTGAAGGCAGAGTTTGATCCACTGCCTGTAAAACGACCTGGAATCCTTGATGCTCTTCTATTAGCATAGTAAATGAGAAGTTTAGGAGTTTCTCCATCTCTCTGTTGGTACCAGGCTAGCTGGTGGTGGCTGCTCCAAACATGAACATTCTGACTGGTCCTACAGTTGATGGTGACGGAGCCTCCCAGAGCAGAGCTCACTGCTCCAGGCTGAGTCACTGTGATCTGACCTCTGGACTCTGAGGACACAGAGACAAAAACATAAAGCAGCGTCATGGTTTTGTGGGCTTCATTTCAGAGGGACGGATGTTGATAGAGGAGAGGAGTTTGATTCTCTGGACTTTACCTGTGAAGCAGCAGCAGAGGAGAGTCCAGATGAGGACGCAGATCAAAGTCATGTTTTTGATGAGGAGGATTTCTGTGTCTTCTGTTGTCATGAAGGACAGCTGTCAGTCATCCAGTGTTCAACTCTCAGGACTATAAACTCTCCCAGAGCACTGGAGCATGGTGCTGCTGATGCAAAGTGGCTCTCTATGGAAATGCTTCAGTTATGTCAACCTGGACCCTCCCCATGAGTGTTCTCTGACACATCCAAGAACAAACTTACATGTCAGAGGTATTCAGAGAAACAAATTAAAATTTAAAAAAGGAATATCTAATTAATAACTTACGTGAGGATTCAGTGCTATATAAAATATCTTATTTTCTGTGCTCACGGTTTGGACTGAGCTGAAGTTTGAATTGTAGCTGTCCACATCACATCATTTTGTTTCTTGGGCAAAACCATTTACTGAACTACTGCTCGAGTATCGTGTTCACAGTCTCCATCCTAATCCCTTCATGTTCACATCAATTCATATTTTCTTCTGGGTTCAGAGTTTTCAAGGTGTTTTTTTTTTTCTTAAACCAATGTCTTTATTCCGCTGGTTGATTGGATGACTGGTCAGGTGGTTGGGAGGTTTCGTGGTATAGAGTGGGGGAGGGACTTCACTGAAATGTGAGCTGAGCCAGAGTCTCTGGCTGAACACAGCGCGCCCCACAGGACAAAATAAATCAGTACACCAGCACGTGCTTTTGCCATTGTCACACTTTATTTTCTATCAGCGCAACATTTCACCGATACGATAGAACCACCGATAGAAATTGGGCTGTTCTATCGGGCCCCGATATATCGTCACTAGTCCTGAGCGATATCAAGTTCTGCATGGAAACTGTTACCATTGACAAGCACATCCGGTTCTATCCAAATCAAAAGCCCTGGATGACTGGAGAGGTCAGGACCCTGCTGAAGGAGAGAAACAAGGCCTTCAGGTGTGGTGATGGGTCACATTACAGTGCTGCCAGAGCCAGCCTGAGGAGAGGCATCAGAGAGGCCAAGACAGCATACCAGAGGAAGACAGAGGAACATCTCAGCAGCAACAGGCAGGTGTGGCAGGGGTGCAGCACATAACTGGCTACAAATCCAACAACCTCACAGTGGCTGATGGAGACACCTTGCTGGTGGAGGAACTGAACGGCTTCTTTGCTCGATTTGAGGCAGAGCAACTGAATGCAGCCACAACACACCCCTCAACCCGTGACAACATCCTCATGTTGGAGAAACAACGAGGTGCGGTGCGCACTAAGGGGGGTGAACCCAAGATAAGCTGCTGGACCAGCTGGCGTACCTGGACGTGTACTGAAAACCTGTGTAGACCAGCTGGCTGTTCTCTTTACTGGGATCTTCAACCAGTTCCTGTCCCAGTACACTGTCCCACCTTGTCTGAAGTCCTCTGTTATTGTTCCACTGCCAAAAAAGACAGCAGTCAGCAGCCTGAATGACAACTGTCCTGTAGCACTTACACAGATTATTATGAAGGGTTATGAAACTCTGGTTTGATGGCACATCATCTCAAGTCTGTCACCTGCATTGGACTCTCACCAGTTTGCTTACAATTCTAACAGATCTACAAAGGATGCTATTGCAACAGCCCTCAAACCTGCTTTGAGCCACCTGGAGCAGCAGGGGAGCTATGCAAGGCTGCTCTTTGTTGATTTTAGCTCTGCATTTAACACCATCCTCCCCCACAGACTGGTGTCCAAACTGACAGGGCTGGGACTGTCTTCCTCCATCTGCCACTGTATTCTGGACTTCCTGACAAATCGCTCTCAGAGGTTGAGAGTAGATATGCACCGATCAGGATTTTTGGGGCCGATCACCGAAAGCAGTATCTGCCGATCCCGATATTGCCGATCACCGATCACAGCGTCAAATCCATAAATTCTTCTATATTGTTGTCTTGTGTAACTTTAATATATTTAATTAATGATTCTTCTTACACAACATTGACATTGTATTATTAAGTATAAAAATTAGGAGATGAGAAAGTATCATGAATTGACCACCGTTTTATTGCAGGCTGAGGCAATGTGCAATATCTCACATTTTAGAGACTCTCTTAGAGACAACTTGGACTCAGCTTACATAGAGTAACTGTAGCTTACTAGTGGGAATGCATGTAGTCAGGGTGGGAATTTTGTCATTTTAGGGGCAAGTCCATTTAGCCTTCAGTTTTTTTTTCAGGGGCACCAAGTCCACATGACAGGGCACAAAGGCCACTGGGTAAAATATGTTGATTTACCTTTCAGACTGATACCATAACATCCTAATTTATAATAAGACATGGATGTGTATTAAAACTTTTTTTTATATACCAAAATCAAGTTAAAGTTACATTAGAAAGTAGTTTTTGTTAAGTAGGGTTAGAGTGAGGTGATTTTTGTGACACCTCACTGAATATTAGTGTTATTGAATATTTCTACCAATAGAAATTCCCCAAAATTATGGCAAAACACATTTTTTCAAACAAAAAATTGTAGAATAACCAGCAGGAGACCACTGATATGTGGAGTGATTTTGGTGACACTACACTCTGAATAATAGTGAAGTTATTGAATATTTTTTGCAGTTTCTCTTTTCAGTGCTGCACTTTGTAGACGGTCCCTGCGCCCTCGTCTCACAGCTGGCTGACCATACAGACCAGAGTTAATGTCCAGCCGCTCGTTTTGATTAACATATGGTTGTAGCTCGTTGTCTACCTTACTACGGTAGAAAAGAGCCGTCGTTTGTGTTTTAACAAGGTTTCACTTATGAGTTATTGATCCGGGAAGTTCGAATCTGTGAATATATTTCCAACTTTACCGGACTAAATCCTATCACATAAGTCTGTTATGTATCATGTCAAAACCAGCTGCGCTCGCTCGCTGTGCTGTAAGTTTCGTTCTTCAGTTTTGAGACGCTGCTGCTGTTTGAGAGGCTTTCACCTGAGATCATCGTGATGATGAGACTCCATCTGCGCGAACAGCGGACTCACTGAAGTTACTGTGAGTGACTACTCTGCACTCAGGTGGCTGTAATTCAGGGCAAGCTCGCTACGCTGACCGGGGCCGGGCCAGGGGCACAGAGGCCACTGTGGCCGTACGATGAGATTTTTTTTCACGGGGCATCAAGGCCAAAGTGCGGGGCAACTGCGGCCATGAAATTCCCTCCCTGCATGCAGTTAATGCACTGTCTTTATCCTTAAATGTCATCTGATCGGCCTGATGTGATCTATTTTGAGAACTCCGATCAAAACCGATACGGGCATTATCGGCCGATTGCGATCGGTTGCCGATCGATCGGTGCATCTCTAGTTGAGAGTGGGCTCCCATATCTCAGCATCCATCAGCATCAGCACCGGCTCCTTACAGGCCTGTGTGCTGAGCCCCCTACTCTACACCCTCTACACTCATGACTACACCCCTGCCCGCTCCAGCAACACCACTATTCACTTTGCAGGTGACACCACAGTAGTGGGACTCATTTCTGAGGGGGATGAGCCAGCCTACAGGGCGGAGGTGGAGCAGCTGACTGGGTGGTGCAGGGACAATAACCTGGTCCTTAACACCACCAAGATGAAGGAGCTGATTGTGGACATCTAGAGGAAGATAACGGAAAGAATTCTATAACTGTGCATCAGCGGAGATTATGTAGAGAGGGCCTCTGACTTCAGGTTCCTGGGCATCCAATATCCATCAAGGATATTTGGTCATATGTAACATTAAACTTGTTGGTTTAAGTCTACTCTGCCTTATGGGGTAAATTCTTTTACATCATGATAAATGTAAAACTCTGCTCTGCTATAATCAGTAAAACTACAAGAAATAGGTATAAAATCAGACAACTAATCCAGGCCTTCAATATGTTGATGAGAATCTATCATATTTATTGCTATTCAAGTCATTGCTGACCATTTGCCATTGCTGTCTGAGGCTTTTAAATCTCAAGCAGGGCATTTCTGTCCTCTAGCTATTGATGGTGAAATTAATCAGGGGACTCCTGACCCCTAATTTGGGGTTGTCAGGCCGTTTTACGCCTTTACTAGTTTTAATTACGGCTTTCCAAAAAACATGCATTCTACGGTTTGACCAGCAGGGGGAGGCAAGAGCCATGGGCCATGATTGCAAGGTTGCTGGAAATATTTCCTAACAATTACGGCCTTTAAAGTTGTATTTACGGACTGGCATCTGTACCATAGCCCCTAAGCAGCCTCGAGCAAGAGCTGCCAGGAACCAAGCCTGGTCTCCTGGGGCTTGCTGGAGGCTTCCTGGGTGCTGTTGGTGGGAAGCCAGAGACCATGAATACAAGTTTTGAAGCCAGGATTATAAGAACACAACCAGAAGGAGGAGAGAATCTGGGGGATGTCTGTAGCCCATACAGAGTGCTCTCATCCTGGGTAAAGAACAAGGGATGGAGAGGGGGGAATCTGGAGGTCTGTAGCCCACTGATACATCCAAGAATAAACTTTCAGGTGGGTGGCATTCAGAGAAACAAGTTAATATTCAAAGAAGTCAGGAACATCTTAATCACTAACTCTTGATCTCCCCTTGGAAACTCTAGGCTGACTCTTACTCCAAGGCATTGGAGGTGTTGACTTCCACCCAGTGGAAATGTGTCATGTAGTAGGAGCGCTTGGCTTGAGGAGAGGACAAGGAAGATAGAAGAGAGAGGGAATGCAGTGGCTCAGGTTCTGGTGGAGGGAGAGGTTGGAGGTGGGCATCGCCTGTGACGATGGGCGTCTCAGCGGTGACATCAGAGCCACAGAGCTTGATGCAAGAGGACGGAAAAGTTGTTGAGGTTCTCTGAGCTCTTGCTGATGAAACTCCTAGCAGAAGTTTTGGACATGTGGGCAGATCCAGAAAACATAGAAGTCTTTATCAGTTAGAGTTGGACAGATGTCTTTGTCTCAAGTCCATGTAGGAACATTTCAGTGAAAACTGGGTAACTCCCTCTACAGAAGAGGATCATGTGATCTGATTGAAAGCGTTGTAACAGTTCATCTCCTCACCACTAAATGTTCACATCAGTCTTCTCTTCTGGGTTCATTGTTTGTGGACACATTTTCTTGCATATCTCAACAGGCTGCATATTCATCAGTATTCCAAGGTGCTTTTTCCAAACTGAAATAAACTCATGAGATTAGGAACATGGCTGTAATCCTATAACAGCACCTGGGTCTTGATTTTGTAGTTTCTGTGCTGTCTTCATCAAAGGTGTCAGAGTGTATTATGTTGATAAAAGAATTCTGCGGTGGCCAGGCTGGGTGGAATGATAGTGCAATCTTTATTGAAACAGATTTCAAGCCGGCGTCCGAACAGAGTGCGGCTGCACGTCTGAGTTATCAAATTTCTGGCAAAAGCAATGCCAAAATGCTTTGCCCTCTGCCCTATCAGAAATCCTATAGAGCCACCAATTACCACCCCTCTTTCTTTGTTGTGCAGGCCTCTTTTAGAGTCTATTTTCCATACCCACCTACTTCTCCTAATTGGTCACTTTGGTGGATTAAGGGTTCATCTGTCCAATGGGAGAAAACAAGGATGGTTCTGCCTGACACCCCCTATGAAATAACTCTTGTGTGTGTTACTTAACTTTGCTG
Organism: Sparus aurata; assembly: GCF_900880675.1. Taxonomy (NCBI): domain Eukaryota; kingdom Metazoa; phylum Chordata; class Actinopteri; order Spariformes; family Sparidae; genus Sparus; species Sparus aurata. Next base: position 2,638,578 of record NC_044189.1, on the reverse strand, counting down.
ATGTCAGCTCAAGTGGACAGGATGGTCTCTCTGTACTTACATGACAATGTATAGTTGAGTCAGCTCCGAACTTCTGGTGTGGGCCCTTTCCTGTAGCTTATCTCTGATGCCCACCTCAGAGCTGATCAAGGCTCCTGGTCATGGGGAACTTTGCACTTTCGCATTCCCACTCTTCTACAAGGGAGCATCTGGTTCTGTCCCATCCTATCTTCTCACTATACCCTATTGTCTTAGAGCCTGGGGTGTGCAAGAAACACATAGACACTACAATTTACCTCAACTACACAGGTAACAGGCTTTTAGAGATGGGCTGGTATTTCTACATTCTTCTGTCCAATGAGTGTATTTCCTTGTATCTAGCATGAATCCTCTTGTTTTTAAACTACTCCTCTTTGCTTGGTAAGTTCTTTTACATCGTGATAGGTGTAGAAGAATCTGCACTTCTGTATCAATTATACTCAATGAAACAGGTCTATAAAAATTGTTCTTCAGGTCACAGCTTAACATTAGCTGCTACTGGCTAAACCGATATATCACGAGCAGGTCACTGCTGTCCAAACTTTATTCAGGACAGTGCTGACCATTAGCCATGTGTGGAAAAAGCCTTCATATCAGAAGAAGGGCAGAGAATCGTTGATGTTAGACTGTTAGTTTTCTTTGTGTGCCATGTTTCTTATTTAATTATGTGTATAAGTTTATGGTTCTATCTTTGTTTTTTTTAACTGGGTCCTGTTTCATTTGTTTCATGATGAGAAGCTGTGATAGAGGAATTACCTGGTTTTCTGCCGAAACAAGTTTGTCATTGAACTTGTTCTGATACAAGTTTATTGGTGGTTAAAGCATCAATGGAGGAAATTATTAATCTGCTTGATAAAACTGTGTGTGCGTGCGTGTGCATGTGTGTGTGTGTGTGTGTGTGTGTGTGTGTGTGTCCTCAGTGAAGTGTATCAGTCTCTGCAGTAGCTTCCAGCTGCAGCAGCCAGTTCAGTTTCTGTTCAGTCTGACTGAGGGAGGTTTTTGTACGACGGTTTTTCACTGTGTGAACACAACTTGACTGTTGATTTCATGATAACTCTTACAGTAGTAAACTGCTGCATCTTCAGCCTGAACTCCACTGATGGTCAGAGTGAAGGCAGAGTTTGATCCACTGCCTGTAAAACGACCTGGAATCCCTGATGCTCGAGTGCTAGCATAGAAAATTAGAATCTTCAGAGTTTCTCCATCTCTCTGTTGGTACCAACCTAAACCTTTATTAACATAAACATCCCGACTGGTCCTACAGTTGATGGTGACGGAGCCTCCCAGAGCAGAGCTCACTGCTCCAGGCTGAGTCACTGTGATCTGACCTTTGGACTCTGAGGACACAGAGACAAAAACATAAAGCAGCGTCATGGTTTTGTGGCCCTCATTTCAGAGGAACGGATGTTGATAGAGGAGAGGAGTTTGATTCTCTGGACTTTACCTGTGAAGCAGCAGCAGAGGAGAGTCCAGATGAGGACGCAGATCGAAGTCATGTTTTTGATGAGGAGGATTTCTGTGTCTTCTGTTGTCATGAAGGACAGCTGTCAGTCATCCAGTGTTCAACTCTCAGGACTATAAACTCTACCAGAGCACTGGAGCATGGTGCTGCTGATGCAAAGTGGCTCTCTATGGAAATGCTTCAGTTAGTCAACCTGGACCCTCCCCATGGGTTTTGTCTGATACATCCAAGAATAAATGTACAGAAGGGTGGTATTTAGAAAAACTCATTAAAAATGAAAAGTGGTCAGGAATATCTTAATTGCTAAGTTGCGTTACGATTCCGTGATATATGAAAAATCTTATTTCCTGTGCTCATTGCTTGGACTACTGCACTACTGCTTTAATGTGGGGTTTACAGTCTCCATCCTAATCTCTTCATGTTCACATCAATCCGTCATTTCACTTTCCCAAACTGAAACATTGTCTTTAGTGTACTGATTGTCGGTAGTGTCTACCTCTGCCAGCTGAACACTTTTCCTTTAAATTCTGAAATAGCAGCCTACTTGATTTTCCTCATGTAGCGTACTTGCCAAAAGGAACTTGGTGGGAAATGTGTTGTCATTGAGCTCAACTCAAGGAATGAGGAACATTGCTTTAATTCTATAACAGCAGCTGGGCCTTGATTTACCTCAGCTAGACAGGTAACAGGCTTTTAGAGATGGGCTGGTATTTCTAAATTCCTCTGGACAATGAGGGTATTTGGTCATATGTATCAAGAAACCTATTGTTTTCAATCTACTCTTCTTTGCTTGGTAAGTTCTCAATATGTTCTACATCATGATACGTGTAAAAATCTGCTTTGCTATAATCAGTCATAAGACACGACATAGGTATAATATTGGACGACTAATCCAGATCCACAGCATGTTGATTAGAATTTATCATATTGTTCACTCTATTGCTATTCAAGTCATTGCTGACCATTTGTCATTGCTGTCTGAGGCATTTCGATGTTAAGCAGGGCATTTCTGCCCTCACGCCGTTGATGGTGAAGTTATTAAGGTCACTCCTGACCATTTACTATTGCTGACTAAAACATATTAGTTGAACATTTGAAAGTTTTTGTTGTCATGATTTCTACTTTGTTTTTATCTCATAGCAGATTATGGCATTTTTGTTCAAATATCCATGGCTTGTTCCTGCTTGGTTAGTGAGCCTGCTTGGGTGAAATAGTGCCTGTGTTTTTTGGGATGTCTGGCCCTCTTATTTTTGGAGGAATTATCTGCTGCTGCTAAGGACAGATGTTCCTTTATTACACAATCTCAATGCAGAGTTGATGCACCAAATACTTTTGGTCAAGACTTAATCAGATCATATCACATGTTGATATGCTCAATCTCCAGTATGTCATAACCTATTATCTTTACTTAATTCACCTGTCTCTAGTGATTGACTGTATCTTAAATGTGATTTGAGGTACACACACATTTGTCAATGAGTGTAAGGGCATGACCAAACTATTTCACAAAGGGCCAGTGTGGCTGCAGGTTTTTGTTCCAACCAGTCAGGAGCACACAGTTTGACCAATCAACCTTCTGAAGACTGAGATCAGTTGATTAAATGAGTCAGGTCAGGTGCTGCTGCTTGGTTGACAAGAAAACCTGCAGCCACACCGGCCCTTTGTGGAATAGTTTGGACATGCCTGGTGTAAGTGACAATAGTGGTAATAGTGTGTGTGTGTGTGTGTGTGTGTGTGTGTGTGTGTGTCCTCAGTGAAGTGTATCAGCCTCTGCAGTAGCTTCCAGCTGCAGCAGTCAGTTCAGTTTCTGTTAAGTCTGACTGAGGGAGGTTTTTGTACGACCGTTTGTCACTGTGTGAACACATACTGGCTGTTGATGACATGAAAACTCTGACAGTAATAAACTGCTGCATCTTCAGCCTGAACTCCACTGATGGTCAGAGTGAAGGCAGAGTTTGATCCACTGCTTGTAAAACGAACTGGAATCCCTGATGCTCGAGTGCTAGCCCTGTAAATTAGGAGTTTAGGAGTTTCTCCCTCTCTCTGATGGTACCAGGCTAAATAGTGGTAGCTGCCATCATAAAAAACATTCTGACTGGTCCTACAGCTGATGGTGACGGAGCCTCGCAGAGCAGAGCTCACTGCTCCAGGCTGAGTCACTGTGATCTGACCTCTGGACTCTGAGGACACAGAGACAAAAACATAAAGCAGCGTCATGGTTTTGTGGGCTTCATTTCAGAGGGACGGATGTTGATAGAGGAGAGGAGTTTGATTCTCTGGACTTTACCTGTGAAGCAGCAGCAGAGGAGAGTCCAGATGAGGACGCAGATCAAAGTCATGTTTTTGATGAGGAGGATTTCTGTGTCTTCTGTTGTCATGAAGGACAGCTGTCAGTCATCCAGTGTTCAACTCTCAGGACTATAAACTCTCCCAGAGCACTGGAGCATGGTGCTGCTGATGCAAAGTGGCTCTCTATGGAAATGCTTCCGTTATGTCAACCTGGACCCTCCCCATGAGTTTTGTCTGATACATCCAAGAATACACTTACAGATGGGTGGTATTCAGAAAAACAAATTGAAATTCAAAGTGGTCAGGAACATCTCAATTACTAACTCCTCATCTCTCCAGGGAAACTCTCGGCTGACTCTTCCTCCACCCTGTTTGAGTTGACTTCCACCTAATGGAAATGACAGATCTGACGGAGGGAGAGGTTGTAGGTGGGCATCCCGCTATTTTTGCTCTTCTGGAAACTCTTCGCTCGCTCTTCTCTTGGAAAAACTTTCTTCCACACGCTTGCTTTTCATTTGCTACCTTCGCACTTACTTTAATTTTTAGTACGCGCAACTTCAAGTTAATTTCCGTACTTTGCTAGATTTTTGAAGCTCTGATACTTAGCAATCACCAGAGATCTGAGCTACTTGTAAGATACCTCTCCAGGTGAAGCTCTTTTATTCTGAAAAGATTTTTCTTCGAAATTTGAGCAAGAACGAAATTGATTCTTTTATTTTTGTGATATTTTTCTTATTGTTAGAGTATCGTACTGAAAGCCAAAAAAACCATTTTTGTTTTCTTGTATTTAGTAACGGAGAAAGCTCGTCCGGCCGGCGTTTCTTTCCCAGTTATTTTTACGCAAGAAGTCAATTCAATATATATTCGGAGCTCCGTAATCACCAATTCTATCGAGACTCTGATAATTCTTAAACCATCACGAAGTCGGTGCAGTTAAACTGCTCAAGAAGCCGTGAAGAAATATAGTCTACAGCAGAACAGAATTGTTACAGTTTTTCTCAATTGTTTACACACAAAAACTGGTACTTGAGACACAATGATCACAACATGTAACTCATGCACCAACCCCCTGAACCAATTCTGCTAAACTACAAGCACAATTCCTGCTTTACACTCAAACTGCAGTTCTAAAACACACTTTTTTTCAAAACACTACACACAATTCTCTGCATTTGGCACAATTTTCATGAAGAAAATCTCTTGCTTTCACAAAGAACACTCTGTCATTCAAAATTCTAAAGTGAATTGTCCTACTATGCACACTGACTCATCAAATGGGCAAACACCTAGGCACCCTACACAACACACTCATTCCACCAGATCAGCTCAGGTACGTTGTCATTTGGGACAACGTAAGTTTCCACTGGGCTGCTCTGGTTCGTAACTGGTTCACTGCCCAACCACGCTTTATCTCCCTCCATATTCTCCATTCTTCAGTCCTATTGAGAATTTTTTGTAAAGTGTATGACCGAAAATCCACAAATCCACAAATGCGTATACCCCTTCTGCAAGCTATGAGGTGGAGTGCTGTGGCCAGACCGAAACAGAGGAGATCATGCTGCACAGTTTTTTATTTTTTTATTTTATTTTTTTACTGTAACTGTGTACAGTAAATTCTTCTGTTGTTTTGTAGGTAGACCGTATATTGTTGTATATGCACTTTGTGTTGGTTGAGATGTACACTGTGTACAGTGTTTTTGTGGGAAAAATAAAATATATCTGTTACCGTGTATTTGTGTGTTCTGAGTATAAAAACAATATTCTCAAATATTTTACAACACATTTATGTATGTACTCACTGTAGTAAGTGTAACACTGAACAAAAAAGGCCTAAGTCATCATGATGAATGAAGAAGAAGTGTTTTCCATTCATCATAGTGTTTTACATTGAGCACATCAGTGTTCAACTGGTTTTTATAAATGTCTATTCATTTGATGGTTTGTGTGTGTCATTTGAAAACAAAATACCATTTTGAGAAGAAATAACATTGTTTTGAATGTGAAGTTTAATTTTGCAGGAGAATTGAGGGGTTTTGCCCGTTGTGTGTGTGATTTTTGATTTGTGTGTGTGTGTTTCTGAGAGCATGAGGCATGCTTTCAGAAAATGTGTGTAAACAATCGAGAAAAACTGTAATCAACCGAGCCCGAAACCGCCTGCAGTGCTCCCAAGCGAGACACTTCGCTGGGCAGAGGAAGTTCGACCCGAGACTACATCACATTCCAGCGGTTCCGAAGCCGACAGGCCGCAGAGAGCTCAGACGGAATCCCCTCTGTGCCGGTAAATACGTCACCAGGGGAAGCCGTTTTCGTCATCACCCAGCGGCTGGACAGACGCTACTTCTGCATCTAAGCTGAGACGGAGCGGACCCAGAGAATCCGAATTCTGGACATCTCCCTTCTTCAACAAAAGTAGGCTAAGAACTCCACACACGACAAGAGTCACACGTGAATGAAATCAGAGTTGGTGTTTTTGAAAGCTACGAATATATATTATAAATCCAAAACATCTCCCATATGATTTCGTTAGAAATTAATCCCGTAGTTGTGAATTAACGGTTCCATGTTAAGATCCACCATTGTCTGAATCCATCCAATCAATAATTCATTCTAGTCTTCACACTTTCTGTTACTTTGTCACCCGTTTGAATCATTATCTCATGCCATTTAATCTGCATTTATTTAGTTAATAAACATATTTAATCTTATGTCGTTGTCTGTGCACGTTTCATTTGAAGTGGGAAATCGATGGGATCATGGAAAGAATTCACTGCTTCAGAATAGGAGCAAATAGACATTGAAATTAAACAAGATTCACTTGAGACTGATGATTTATCTGTCCACCAAACTTGGACAGTTGATAATTTAACTAATTACCTCCGAGATTAGTTTTAGAATTCAAATATCGGAGGTGGTGCCCTGATCAACAAGTGTAAATGAATCACCAGTGATTAATTATCAGATATTTATCAAAGTAGTGTCTCCTACAGTGATATATCTCTCTCCCTCTCAATTTATTTCAATTTAAATGGCTTTATTGGCATGAGGTAACACTGTACATATTGCCCAAGCAAGGGTTTGGAAATAATAAATAACAACAATAAAGGAAAACTATATTTACAACAAATTACTTTACTGTTGGTAATACTGTAACTATGATTGACTCAATCATATTAACAATGAATTAATCTCAGTCAATAAGTAATTAATAACAATGAATCAATCAGTTTGTGTTAACTTAAAATGTATCTCTCTCTCTCTCTCTCTCTCTCTGTAAATGTCGCTTCAGTTTGGTGGTGTTTTTGCAGACGGTCTGGCTGTCATATGTGAGGTGTGCCCAGATGTCAATCATACGTTTTCGTCCTGGACCTCGCTCTGACATATCTGTTGTTCATGAGGCATGCCGTTGCACTCGGACCGGGTGCACTGCAAACCGTTAATGCTACCGTCTTGCTAACGAGTGAAGTCAGCGGAAATCCGCCAAAGCTGTGCAACTAAATATCATGTAAACAACCTTACTCTTGTGAAAACGTCCACAAAACTGTGCAAAGATCTGCAAACTCGTCTTTGTTCTCCTTCTGTGTAAATGCTGCTGCCTGCACTCAGAAAAGTTTGACCATTGTCTACTTAAAAAAATTATGGCAACAAAGTGACACTTAATATAATTGAATAGATTTTAAGACCCTCAACTTTGATTAAAAATTATTGATTTGATTAAGTTAATTTAAACAAAACTATTAAATGCAAAATAATGAAATCATTGGTTGAAATATTTTGGATTTACTAATAATATGGAAAATGTTGAGTAAATCCAAATCAAATTTACAGGTAAAACTGATTAATATTTACTAGGTATCTGAAAAAAAAGTAATTTAGATATACTAAATATCTGCGAAAAAGTTATTTAGATTTACTAAATTTCTGTGAAAAAGTTAATTAGATTTACTATTTAATAAGGTGGAATTAATTTACATTTACCAATTATCTGTATGATATTAATGTATATTTACTAATTTTATGGGTGAAATTGATGCCATTTTTTGAAATATTGGGATAAGAGTGATTTGGATTCAATTAATAAAATAAGTTACATCAACTCATAACTTGGAACAATGATACTTAATTCAACATATTTTAAACTGCAATTGGTATTTATCTTTTCATAAATTAATTGTTCAAATCAACTTATAATTGGTATCACATGACTTAAAATCTATTTAATGTTAGTGATTGTCACTTTGTTGCCATAATTGTTTTATGTTGAATCTATTAAATATTGTGCCTTCATGTTGCAATAATTTACTGAAGGTCAGTTAACAAAATTACCATATAGGAGAACAGCAGGTAAACATTTATTTGTGCAACTTCTTTACACATACATTTTCAACATTTTTTGTTTGAAATGCACAAATACAAGGAAGGCTATAAGTAATCAGACATGAACATGTGTACAACAGGGATATGCATGCTGGCAATCTGTCTATTATGCATTTTGATCAAGGCTTATTATGAAGTGAGAAGGAAAGATGAGAGAGATCTACAAATTCCTCCAAAGTGCCAAATTACCTATGAGCGCTGTCCATCACTTGTGAGCATTGAGGGCCAGATGAGTCTTGGGTGTGATTCAAGGTTTGGTGTTTACATTTTGGCCTTTATCCCAGACTTAAGTCATCACAAGGATGTTTTGATTTGTTTTAACTCAGTTTTCATATCAAAATTTTAAAGGTTTTTTTGAATTCTGAAATCAGTGTGTCAAGTAATTCATTTGGTAGTTCATCTCCAACTAAAGTGGCACTCAAATCATTCATTTGTGCAAATTCAAATTCCTCTATCAAAACATACAACATGTGTATCCCTCGTGTACACAACAGAATCACAGTAGCAAGTCCCTCAAATGAGTATGACACATTTTTCTGAACACACCTGAAGAGTAATTAACTGCAGCACTGAAACTCAGACAAAGCCTCGAAGTACACCATGTGACAGTGACTTAGTAATTCCTACAGAACACCCACAATCTGTGAAACATCAACAACTACATTAGATAAAAACAGATGTATATTTCCAAATTGGCAGGAGCTTTGAGGCCTGCAAGCAGAGTGATACAATATTTCTGGAGAAAAAACAAAGGCTCTTGCTATTTGAGGCAGGTAAATTGCACTGGTAGCTTCCTCAGTGTCAGATCAGAACAGCTTGAGCTCACAACTAACAGTGGCACAAATCCCAGGTAAAGACCCAGCAGAATATTGTCCATCTCCATCATGGAGCTGTGAGGTGGTGTTGCAAGAACAACCAGAAGAATCATGAAAAACAAGAGGAGTGTCTGGTTTTGCGTCTGTGAAAGTGGACTGTGTCACTGGCATCCATATGTCCTAAGCTGATGGCCATGTGTTCATAGTCCATCAAGAAGCTCTGTGTTTTCAAAACACAACTCTCACTGTCCTGGTTATAATGCAGCATCATCATTTACTCGTTACTTCTGGAATACCAAGCTACAAAAACAAGTTACTTGTGGCAGTTGTAAGTCCAAAATATAACATCACACCCTTCAAATGAGTATGAATAACATGTTTTTTTCTGAACAAGAATTGAACACTTAACTACAGCACAGAATTACTGAGCACTCCAGTGTATTTAGGCTCTTAAGCCAGAAGCTTGTTCTTGAGGGTGTTCACTTTTGGGGAAAGCTTTGAACAATCCAGTTCAAGGAAGAGTTTCTGAAAGGCTTCAAAAGTGTACCTGAGCTCCTTGGGATAGGCAAGATTCACTGCATATGTCAAACCAATGAGCATGGCACAAGCCCTCGGAAAGTTACCCAGAGCAGTCAGGACCTTTGTTCCGTCTATCACGATTCCGATGTCCTCTGTACCCTCTGACAGATTAGTCTGGATGCTGTAGATTTTCATCTCTTGTACAGCAAGGTCCTGTGCCACACTGTCTTCATCTGCATCCTAAGATAACAAGAACATTTTGTATTTTAGACTGTACAGCTAAAGGAGATGGTCCTAAATAGAGCTTGAGAGATAAAGAGATATACATTTCAACTTACATCATACTCTTTAAAGAGCTGATCAGCAGATTCCCCAAGGTACAACATCAGACACCGGATGACAATGTCTCTGGTTATGTTGATGGTAGGATTGATTGGAGCCTGAAATAACATAAATTAATATTACTCAAGGTCATGGCGCAGTTTTTGCTATGCTAGGAGGCTTAGACTTGTGTTATTTTAAAGAAACCCCTGTCAATGATCCTTTATGTGCTGTCTGAGAGACCAGTCTTATGAAACACGTCCTGTCTTAACTGAGGTTTTCAGAGGACCAGCTATGACCCCAGAAAGTCACTGGTCCAGGAAAAGAAAATAAACATTTGAAATGTTACGTTTATCACTGAACTTAACAAAGTAGGCTAATTCCCAAAATGTTGACATTTAAGCAGCTAGAAAATAGGGGTGAGTGGCAGCTGGTGCTTAAGAGCAGAGTAATGTAAAACACAAAGAGCACATTATTTATAATCAGTGTATAAAAATGAAAATATTTTGCACAAGCTAATTGAATGGTCACATTTTTGAGAATGTGTGACAAACAATGTCTAATTCGGCAGCCAAGTGTATACAAACTGCTGTAATTAAAAATATGCACTTATTTGATACACATCTTTATAGACAGTCACAGGCTAACATTTCCTCCTGCAGATTTAATATAAATAAAAAACATAACATGGCCAAACTAGGATACCTTCCGTAGGATAGTCTGCAACCTCAATCCCGCGGTCCCACCCTTTGAGTGGAAGAGGTTCAGAAGCCTGGGAGAGTATTCATCCAGCTTGGACATGAACTTTGATTCCAGGTGCACCGTTGTGATTCTGTGAAACTCACCCTGGATCTAAAGGACAAATGATGTAAACAGTAAACCATATTTGATCTTGAAAATACCTGAAAACATGATTTATGAGATCACAGTAACTTATATTTTGTATCAAATAATTGACCCCTCACAATTGCAAAGGAATGTTTCTGATTACTATACACTTGTAACTCACATTAGATGCCTCAAATAAAGCTGGCCATCTGGCTTTTATGTCCTCTATGGTGGGTGACTGGTTGACGATTCATTTCTTCGGTGTGCAAAGGTTTTGGCCATCTTTTCTTTGATCGATTTGTTGTTGTCTCGTTTCCTTACTTCAGTTAGCAACTGAATCCTTTCCTGTTCTTGACTTTCCTCATCCTCTCCTGCTGGGTAAGGTGGGAGGTAGTTTACTTCTGCCTTTCGAGGCTTTTTCACATTCTTGGCAGATTTCTGGTCTGCAGGGCTCTTGCGCTTTAAGGCATTGCACATCACCTCAGGAACACCGTAACCACGGAGTTTGGTGCGATAATTTGCCATCTTGTATTTGAGGCTTTGTTGCCAGCCATAGTAACCTGAGAAGGAGCCAGGTTCCTTCAGACAAGGATATTTCTTGACAAGTGCCTCAGCAACATCACACATCTGTGCACTTGACGGATAAGCTGTATACATATATACAGTTTCAGCCAGCTTCTCCAATATGTCTGCCTTGACCTTTGAGGCAGTCAGAAGTGTTCCATTCTTTCTGTAGTCTTCAACAGCTCTTTCAAGGTACATCTCAGTCTCATATGCAAACTGTGGAATGGGGAACTGCTTTGGCCATGGCTGACATCGTTCAGTGGTGCTTAACCATCTTGGCAGGATAATGGTGTCCAGTGAAGATGATGTTCCAGCAGAGGACTCTGCATTTGATGCTGATGACTCTGCATTTGATGCTGATGACTCTGCATAAGATACTGAGTCACAGTCTGTTGACTGTTGACCAAAAGAAATGTCCAAACTTTCAACTTGCTGCAAGTTAAGAATTATCGGGGCAGCATAGACAACCTTTATCGTGTCTTTGTGTTTAATTTGGTCAGTTTTATGCAGAGTGAAGTAATCGTCAAAGTCTGAGTCCAAATATTGAAAACTGAACTCCTCAGAAATTCCAAAGTTCTCTTTCACAGTAGTTTGCAGCTCCTCCATAGTCGGTGGGATTCCTGATGGAAGGACCAACTTCTCAATTCGTTCGTCGATGATAACTCGCAGTTTTTCCTCCATCTCTGCCAGCCTGATAACGAGAATATCAACAGAAAGAAGCAGATGCTTAGACCACACATACAGTGAATAATACAATGAAGAGCCTAGAGTGTGACACCAGAAAAAAGAAACTACACAACAAATTCCGAAAGAATATTAATGACAACTGAAATACACTTGGATTTTCAAATAAAAAATATATTTCCTAATTCTGTCATCACATGATAAATCACTGACAAAATAAAAAAAATCAATGGAGCTCTGCTACTTTTTTGGGTATTGCCATGTATGTCATTAGTTATATGTCTAATGTAAATTAATGCTGCTATCATATGTGTTGGACCACTTTCAGTTTTATGAATTCAAAGTTGAAAAAAATAGTGAGTGTTTTTTAAGTATTTTTGCATTCAATCTTGACATCAAATTATTAACCATTCATATATGGAAATAAAATAATGTATTTAATATTCCCAAATCATTTAACCTTTTAATTCATCAATTTCTATAGGCTTTTTAAGATATATGTGTGGGAATCAACACCAAACAAGTTCATAATTATTAGTGGGACACTGGAATTATGGACTCCTGACAATGTATTTATGCATGCCATAATTTTAACCGTCATGAAATTGCACAAAATAAATGAAAATCCCAGTTACATGGACCAGAATACAGATAACATGATGCATGTACAGATGTCAAGTTCAATATAATGTCATTTACCTAAACCGAACAACAGATGTGACGTTTGAGTGTAACCAAGCGTTTTCCTCCCACACTGTATGCAGCCAAGGGGTAGACATCACCAAGTTTCTGCTGCTCCCAAAGTGCCATTTTCCCAGTGTCCTCCAACTGAAAAGATCTGAGGTGCTCTTCATACCAGGCAGCAAGTAACTTTACAATGAAGTGTACACAGTTGTCCAAAATAGCAATCTGAATAATCTCAGCAAAATCAGGAAGTCCGCCTGTAGAGCCGAAGGAAAGGATCATCCCAACATTGTACCTTGTTCCATAACAGGTGACAGTCTTGGCTAACAACACAGCAGACATAAGTGGTGATGTATCTCTTAAGGTTTCCTGGATGTCTGGATGCAGCACATTTAAAGGCACCTCAGATATTTTAGCAACACACAGTGCCTGCTTTCCACCATCTGTTTGCAGGTGGTATGCCATCATCATCTGGTGTCGTGTCGAAAGGGTCAACAAGACATTCCTGAAATTGTTAGTGTGCCTCACAACTTGCTTAAAAAAGCTGTGTTTCGCTTCAAAGCGCATTGTCCATACACCAACCAGAGGCCCATAATTTTCGATCAACGTAGGGTAGTGTTCCAAAAAATGGTGCTTGGGTGTCAGTGTCTCTTCTGGAAAAACTGCCAAAAATCTGTCACGATGTTCAGATATTTTAAAGTCCAGGTATGCAATTGTCTCAGGTGTATGAACAGGGGCAACCACCAGTTCAACAATGTCTTTTAAAGTCAGAAGAACCTGCCAAGCAGAATCACCCTCGGGTATCAGTGAACCAACAATGAGTGGCAACAACCGTATTAGGGCCCAATTTTCATGAGTGTTTCCCCCTATAGATTTGCGACTTGTGTAACTTTGAGGGATTTCCTGAGGTCTATTGGTTTTGTCTGATCCCTTATAGGAGAAACATGTAATTAACTCATTAAGTTGAGTTAAATTAAAGTACTTGTTCTTAGTGAAAACCTGAATACACAATGCCAGTTCCCTTGGAACAATCCCTTCAAAGATATCATGAAGTACATCTGGTGGGTACCCAGAGACAAAGTGAAAGTGAGTCAATTTGTCAGTCAGTGGACATGACCGCTTTACACCAAAGGAATGTGTTAAACTAAGATTTTCTTTAACAGTTTGTACATGCAAACTATGGTCCTCCTTTGTACGAGGTGGAAATGCTCCACCTCGCACTTCATGTGCCTGGTACTTGGAAGAATGTCCAAGACAAAACCTACAGATGTATGGCCCTGTGAAACTTTCAACTAGTCCACTGATCGAATGTGCACCGAGATTATCAGCTGCAACACAGTGCACTGTTCCTTTAATACTTTTTCCAGCACTGGGAATGAAAACCCCTTCCTGTTCTAGAATGCAAAGATCTTTCAATAGTGGTTCCAAAACTACTTTGTATTCAAACTGTTTAACATCAACAGCTTTGCAAAGTAAAGCTAGGTTTATTGATGTTAATTCAGATTGCAACTCAGATTGCAAATTTGCCAAAACCCAATAAATGGCCGTAATTTTATGTTTTTTCCTTGAAGTCCCTAGTGGGTTACACACCTCAAAATCATCTACATAAAGGATTATTGAGAGTCGTTTGTCCTCTCCAGCATAAAAATCTTTTTGCTTGTAAAATTTACCATCAAAAATTGACTTAATATATCCAGTGCTGTTTGAACAACTGGATAAGATTCCCTCTGCGATGTCTTTATTCTTCACGATTTCCTGCAAAGTTTTGAGAATGGGCACATACTGAAAGGTCTTGTTCTTTTGAAAATCAAGAATATATTCAACAGGGTCAACACACAGGAAATGCTCCTTAAAATACCTTCTTCTCTTGAAAGCAGAACTAAGAGGACCACCTGCTCCTAGTGCTGTACTAATGGGATGGAAGTTGCACAGTTGTTCTGCCAAGTCAGTTATGATGGCCTGGTCTACAGTGCAATTATTTAATCTGAATGTTGAATCAAGTGTATTTCTAACAACAGCTACAGATGCTGAAGATGAAATGAAGTGAAGGTCTTCAACCAAAGTATCAATGCACCTCACAGATGCATTACAGGTGCTCTCTAGCTTCAGCAGAAGCAAGCCAATTCTTTTCAGAACTAGGTATGATGCACATTCAGGATCACAATCTAAACTTGTTTCCTCATCAGCACTGGCCTCTGGTATATCAGAGAGGTCGGCTGTCTGATTATAGTGTCTCTCATACACAGCTTGCTTAAGATCACTTAAAGAATAAGGTTGGTGTTTTCTGCTTTTGTGTTTCAGAAATGTATTGTAAATATTTGTCCTAAAACTGCACCCTTCAAATACACAAAAGACAGTTTCATGGCCTTTGAGATGATTTCCAATATGCTGAAAGAAGTCCTTCTCAGTAGAACAAACAGCATCACAAACTAAACACTTAAAAGTGGAGATGATATTTGGATGTAGGCTTTCCTTAGCTGCATGGTACCTGGACAAATGTGTGCGAAGCGCACTCTGCGTTTTGAATGTGCAAGGGCAACTACCATAGAGACATGGCTGAGATTGCCCATGACCAAATGTTGCGTGCTGTAGTCTGTAATGCTTTAGTAGGTTCCCTTTTGTAGCAAACAAAGTCCTGCAGATCTTACACTGCCATCCCATAGGGAAAAACCTAAAGTAATGAGACAAAAAGGCCCCATTAGTGCTGGGCGGTATGACCAAAAATGTATATCACGGTATTTTTCAAAATTCCTACAGTTACACGGTATATGACGGTATTTTTTTTTCATGCATAATCAGGTGTTCACAGCATTTTCTACTGGTTGAGAGAGGAATTACTAGCCCCTTTTAGATAGAAAAGGTGGCACATTTGCTGCAAGGTAAAGGCAGCACTCTGTCTATCTGTAAGTTAGGTGTAATTTTCCTCTCTCAACCACTTTCTCATTCCTTCTACCCAAGAAGCGCCACTGTCACATGTGACATGACGTGAAGCACGAAGTTGGGCATGAACAGTGACATACAAGATATGCATCGGAAGAAATGTGGTGACACTTGATAGATCTACTTAATCATAGACCCGTGGCCCATCAACAGTGTCGCGCAGCGTAGCGTTTCGAACGTTGTGTAATCAAATACAACGGTATATTAAAAATTCATATCATAACAAAAATATACACCGGTGTTCGTTGTGAACCGGTATACTGCCCATCACTAGGCCCTATTAACTTGTAGTATAACTGATTAAGTAGTAATCTACTTCAGTAATAGTGCTAATAATTACATGATGTACAGTGAGATGTAAAAATTGTGGACAAAACTAAAATCAGTTTTGGTTCTTTTTCAATCTTGTACATTTAAATTATTTTTGTCTGTCATCTAAATAATTTTCGCAACAAATGTGTACACACTAAATGTCATCATAATTAACTGCATATATATGAAAAACATGTTCTATATTTTTTGCTGCTTTCATTTAAAATTCAGGTTGGAAGTTCAGGTTAAACTGTATGAAATTTGCTTAACCAGCAAATGTCGACAACAGGGTGTTGCAAAACAGTGAACAAACCTTTACACAATATACTGTATGTGAAATGTAATATAACAGCATGTATTGTATAGTAAGTGCAATACATACCTGTGATCTTGATGTGTTGATAGATTCCCTATGCACCTAGAAAGAAATACATAGCTTTAAGTCATCTGGATGAATTAATATTGTTACAGCCGCCGCTGGCTGCCGTTTAACTTGTAACCATTGTGTGTGTTCTATGAGAGATTCTTCCATTATGCAAATCCGGTTGTGTGATTCCCTGTCGCGGATTGGTCCTTCTGGAGCTGAGGCCTGCTACTTCCTACTTCCTGTTTCCAGTTCACGGGCGTCTGGGATTGGTGTGGCTGTGACTTGACCAAACCTGCCAATCAAGAGCCTTCAATCTACCGCAGCTGCAGTATAAATGGCATGTGTGTCTTAAGTTTCGCGCGGCTGTGACCCTGTGATCAGCTTGCCCCCCTATGCGTTGCATATCTTCGTGTGTCTTGAATGTTTTAATACTGAGTACCAGAGTTGGTCTCTCTCCCGGTTTGAGCTGCTGTATAGCTGTTTGTTTGTTTGTTTTTGGTGTGCTGTTTTTTGTAAACTTATGGGTGCTGACCTCCTTTTGTTCTTTAGTGTTTTTTTTAGAAAGAGCTTAATAGCTGTTATTTATCCAATTTCCTTTTGTGCCTTAGTCATTTGTCAGCACCTGTACAGTCTCTTTTTGTTATGTTTTCGTGAACTAGTACACTCTCCTTATTTATTTAATTAAACTCTGACCTTAACCTGAGCCGGTCCAGTGTTGTATTCCACCTCATTTCTTGTCCCAATTGTGTTACTGCTCTCTAAATCAAGCCGGGTCGTAACATAAATGGGGGCTCGTCCGGGATATGAAATGAAAATTGTACATTGGTACTTGTAAATTGACAATGGAATCGGGTCTGTCAGGTGTTTAGTTAAGTGGTGAGTGTTTGCTGAGCTCCTTGATTACTAGGTAAGCTAAGTGAGCTCATTAGGGATTTAGCTGTCTGCTTGAGTGAGTGCTGCTAGCTACTGACACCATGGCAGAAAAATTTAAATTGGATACATTTGTAGCACATCCTACTGCTGAACAGGTACAACGTTGTAGGAAGGATGATTTGTTAGAGATAGCTACGCACTTCAATATTCCCTGTATTAGGGCCATGCTTAAAAAAGAAATTAGAGAAAGAGTGATTGGTGGATTGGTGGAACAGGGTGCGATTACTCTGACTGAGCAGATGGAGTCTGTGCCTCTTCCCAGTTCCTCTGCAGAAGCAGAGAGTGGTCCAAGTACTGAGACACCCGCAGCCGATGAGAAGGTTTCCCAGGCAGGTGAACGAGGGAAGACCCCGTTTACTCTGCCTAGGTATGACCCTTCCCCACAGAGCAGTACTGGCCATACCGAGGCACGGCTTAAAGTCCGTCTGGCTCGGCTGCAACTGGAAGCTCGTGAACGGGAGACGCAATCTCAGCTCCAGCTCCAGTTGGAAATAAGAAAAGCTGAACTTCAGGCTGAGACGGAGAGAGCTGTGAAACTGAGACAACTCGAGCTTGAGGCTTCTAACATGGGGCAGAGTGCTCCTAGAGACTCAGGTATAACACCACCTTCCACCACCTCCACCAGCCCACCGAAAAAAGTGTTTGACATTAGTAAGCATGTGGCATTAATACCTGTATTTCGGGATAATGAAGTTGACTCCTATTTCAATGTGTTTGAGAGGATAGCGGTTGCTTTACAATGGCCGCCTGAAGTATGGACGCTTCTGCTCCAGTGTAAAATGCATGGTAAAGCTCAGGATGCTATGGCCGCACTCCCTGTCGAAGATAGCTTAGATTATGAAACTGTCAAGAAAGCTATCTTACGAGCATATGAACTTGTGCCTGAAGCGTACAGACAGAAGTTTCGAGGTCACAAGAAAACTTCTGCTCAAACCTATGTGGAGTTTGCCCGTGAGAAGGGAACTCTATTTGATAAATGGTGTGCAACGTGTAAAGTTAGTGATTTCAATGCATTGAGAGAGCTGATCCTGTTAGAGGATTTTAAGAAGTGTTTGTCGGAGCGTATTGTTGTGTACCTGAATGAACAGAAAGTGAGCACACTTTCTGCTGCCGCTGTGCTGGCTGATGAGTACGTGCTAACTCACAAATCTGCTTTTTCTCCAGTCTCTGCTGTCTCCCGTCCCTCCTCTCCTCCCAGATCCTCTAATCCACGTGGGCCGAAAGAGGAAAGGGAATGTTATTACTGCCACCAGGTCGGCCATGTCATTGCAAATTGCTTGACACTAAAACGCAAAGAGCAGTCCTCACGCCCTTCTCCAGCCAAAGGGGTAGGACTGATTAAAGCAGATTGTGGTGTGAACATTGACTCATCTGATCAGAAAATCGATGACTGTTTTAAGCCATTTGTGTTTGATGCCTTTGTGTCTTTGACTGGTGAGTCAGCTGATAAACACCCCATACGGGCTTTGAGAGATACTGCATGCTCTCAATCTGTTATTCTAGCATCAGCTCTGCCTTTTTCTGATAACTCTGCTTGTCATTACAGTTTAGTTCTTAGAGGAGTTGAAATGGGTTACATGCCACGGCCAGTGCACCGCGTTTATATTCAGTCCACCCTTGTTACTGGATCCTTCCCAGTAGCGGTCTGTACTGAACTGCCAATTCCTGGTATTGTTCTCCTGATGGGAAATGATATCGCAGGAGGTAAGGTAACCCCCACACTAGAAGTCCTGGATCAACCCCAGTGTGATGGGATCCAGACATCATGTCAGACACCCCCAAATGTGTTTCCGGCCTGCGCTGTAACTCGCGCTCGTTCCCGTGAAAGTAACCCAGATGACCATGAAGTTTCATTGTCTGATAGTTTATTCGTGTCAGTTTTTTCAGATGACAAAGAGAAAAAGAAAGAGGCTGAGAGCTCCTTATTGCCTGTCCAGGATGCATCTGCAAAGCATACGCGCCCGACTGGCCCGGAACTGCCGTTAGCTGGAGATGCGGCATTTCCAGTCAGCAGAGCGTGCTTGAGCCAGATGCAGAAAGCTGACCCGACACTGCGAGAGTGCTTTTCCAAGGTGGTGAGTAACGACAAAGCAAGGGATGAACAAGTGGCATATATTATGGATGGTGAGATGCTGACACGAAAATGGTCTCCCCTTGTAACTGGTGATTCCGATTGTGATTCTGTTTACCAGATAGTTGTTCCTGCAGGATGTCGCCAGCATATCATGTCAGTGGCTCATGAGAGTAAGTGGGCAGGACATTTGGGCATAAACAAAACGTATCAAGCCATCCTCCGACATTTCTATTGGCCAGGTCTAAAGTCTGACATTTCTAAACATTGCCGTGCTTGCCATGTGTGTCAGGTTGTTGGGAAACCTAACCAGAGTGTCCCTCCTGCACCCTTACACCCCATTCCTGTTATAGCAGAGCCATTTGAGCGAGTGATTATTGACTGTGTTGGCCCTCTACCTCGAACTAAAAGTGGAAATCAGTACTTGCTAACTATTATGTGCGCTGCCACTCGTTACCCAGAGGCTATTCCCCTTCGTTCGATAACTGCTAGTGCCGTAGTGAAGGCTTTGCTGAAGTTTTTTTCTACTTTTGGATTGCCGCGGGTGGTTCAGACAGACCAGGGCTCTAATTTTAAGTCTGGTCTCTTCAGACAGGTACTCAAGAGTTTGAGTGTGCATCATATCGTGTCCTCCGCATACCACCCCCAATCGCAAGGAGCTTTAGAGCGTTGGCATCAGACGCTAAAGTCGATGCTTAGAAAGTACTGTGTAGAGACTGAGAAACAGTGGGACGAGGGAGTTCCCTTTGTCTTGTTTGCTGCTCGGGATGCCGTGCAAGAATCGATTGGCTTTAGTTCTGCACAGCTTGTTTTCGGCCACATCCCCCGTGGGCCGCTTAAGTCATTGCACGACCAATTATTGTCATGTGAGTCTGTGCCCAAAAAACACGTGCTAGACTATGTCACCCAGTTCCGTGAGCGTCTTCAACGAGTTAACGCCCTCGCTAAAGCCACCCTTAGTGACTCCCAATCGGTAATGAAGCGCTATTACGATCGTTCTGCGGTATCTCGTTGTTTTGAGGTAGGTGATAAAGTTCTGGTGTTGCTGCCCATCACCAGCTCCGTTTTCGCCGCTAAATTCTCCGGTCCATATGTTATTAAAGAGCGTCTTAGTGACACTAATTATGTTCTCTGTACCCCTGACAGAAGGCGTAAGACTAGAGTCTGTCACATAAACCTGTTGAAACGCTACCAGTCCTGTGAGGAAAATGTTAGCTCTGCTGTCCCCTCGCTCTTAGTAGCTGAGCAGTCAGATGTTAAAGCTGCTGCTCCCATTGTGATAGAGTCTACAGGTGTTCCCCAGAGAGATAATTCAGAGGTGCGCATCCCTACACATCAGCCGGTCCGCCTCCCAAATTCGGAGATGCTTGCAAATCTGTCATGCTGTTTGCAGCATTTAACCACTGCACAACAACATGATCTGGAGGTGCTGATCGGCCAGTACAATTGTCTGTTCAGCGATGTTCCAACCCGCACTTCTGTATTGAAACATGATATAGAGGTAAAAGATGCGCGCCCCATAAAACAACATGCTTATCGTGCCAATCAGACTAAACGTCAGTTGATGAAACAGGAGGTAGAGTATCTCCTACAAAATGATTTGGCTTCTGCTAGTTCCAGTCCGTGGAGTTCGCCGTGTTTGCTAGAAGCTAAATCCGATGGCACTCCCAGGTTTATCACAGATTTCCGCAAAGTAAATGCAGTTACTGTTGGAGATTCGTATCCTCTCCCTCGCATGGAGGATTGTGTCGATAATCTGGGCACTGCAAATTTCGTTAGCAAGTTAGACTTGCTAAAAGGGTACTGGCAGGTACCTTTAACGGACCGTGCCAGAGAGATTTCTGCATTCGTCACCCCCGATCATTTCTGCCAGTACAATGTAATGGCTTTTGGTATGCGAAACGCTCCTGCTACATTCCAGAGACTAGTTAACACCGTGTTATCTGGTTTGCCAAATTGCAACGCTTATCTCGATGATTTAATCATTTATGCAGATACATGGGAAAATCACATGCATGTATTGGAGCAGGTTTTTGACCGTTTGGCCCGTGCTACATTGACTCTAAATTTGGCCAAATGCGAGTTTGGAAAAGCCACCTTAACTTATCTTGGTCAGCAGGTTGGACAGGGACATGTGCGCCCTGTTGAGGCAAAGATTGTTGCCATCAGGGATTTCCCCATCCCAACCACACGTAAAGCACTGCGTCGGTTCCTAGGAATGGCTGGCTACTATAGGAGTTACTGCCGCAACTTCTCCAGTATCGCCTTTCCGCTAACCAGCCTACTCAGCACCAAGGTAGACTACGTGTGGACCACAGAGTGCCAGGTAGCGTTCGATAGTGTAAAGACTTTATTAAGTCACGCTCCCGTGCTCGCGGCCCCTGATTTTTCCACGCCCTTTAAACTCGAGGTAGATGCCAGCGCAGTGGGAGCTGGCGCAGTCCTGTT
Organism: Sparus aurata; assembly: GCF_900880675.1. Classification (NCBI taxonomy): domain Eukaryota; kingdom Metazoa; phylum Chordata; class Actinopteri; order Spariformes; family Sparidae; genus Sparus; species Sparus aurata. The sequence continues at coordinate 2,616,949 of NC_044189.1, read as the reverse complement.
ACAGAGAGGGGAGGATGGTATTGATCATCCTGTTGCTTACTTTTCCCGCAAGTTCAACAGACACCAGGCAAATTATTCCACCATTGAGAAGGAAACCCTTGCTCTGTTGTTAGCACTACAGCACTTTGAGGTCTATGTTGGGTCTACTTCTCTACCTGTTGTTGTGTTCACTGATCATAATCCCCTTGTTTTTCTGTCCCGCATGTTTAATCACAATCAGCGACTCATGCGGTGGGCACTGTTGGTACAAGATTTCAACCTCGACATCCGACATAAAAAGGGATCTGAAAATGTGTTAGCTGATGCTTTGTCTAGACCGTAGAGCTTAGCTGGGTGGTATGTATGTGGTCTTAATGTCAAGCCGTAAGGGCTTGTAATTTAAGGGGGGGGGGTGTTACAGCCGCCGCTGGCTGCCGTTTAACTTGTAACCATTGTGTGTGTTCTATGAGAGATTCTTCCATTATGCAAATCCGGTTGTGTGATTCCCTGTCGCGGATTGGTCCTTCTGGAGCTGAGGCCTGCTACTTCCTACTTCCTGTTTCCAGTTCACGGGCGTCTGGGATTGGTGTGGCTGTGACTTGACCAAACCTGCCAATCAAGAGCCTTCAATCTACCGCAGCTGCAGTATAAATGGCATGTGTGTCTTAAGTTTCGCGCGGCTGTGACCCTGTGATCAGCTTGCCTCCCTATGCGTTGCATATCTTCGTGTGTCTTGAATGTTTTAATACTGAGTACCAGAGTTGGTCTCTCTCCCGGTTTGAGCTGCTGTATAGCTGTTTGTTTGTTTGTTTTTGGTGTGCTGTTTTTTGTAAACTTATGGGTGCTGACCTCCTTTTGTTCTTTAGTGTTTTTTTTAGAAAGAGCTTAATAGCTGTTATTTATCCAATTTCCTTTTGTGCCTTAGTCATTTGTCAGCACCTGTACAGTCTCTTTTTGTTATGTTTTCGTGAACTAGTACACTCTCCTTATTTATTTAATTAAACTCTGACCTTAACCTGAGCCGGTCCAGTGTTGTATTCCACCTCATTTCTTGTCCCAATTGTGTTACTGCTCTCTAAATCAAGCCGGGTCGTAACAATATGTTAAGCACAAACTCAGAAGAGAGGATATCTGAAGATCAACTCAAATAACCAATAACAGTTCACACTTGCTTTTGTACAGTGAGGTCCATTATTATTACTTGGATGGTAATCATAACATTTGTTTTCTGTTCCTCAGGCTTTGGAAAGGGATAAAAATAAAAGCTGTATTTATGTCTGCCTGTCATAGACTGTCACACGATCATCACCTATTAATTTGCACAACATGATAATTTGTTATATATATACCAGAATAATAATATAATTTTCATAACTGTGACTAGAATTTTCCATGCCAATAAATATCCATGCTAAATAAATTAGCACTATGCATTGACTATGCAAATAGGAGGGCAAGTAGGTAAGTGCAAAAAGTGTCATTAGTTATAGTGCTCTACTACTTGATTCCATAAACTTTTATTACAGTATACAGCAGTACTTGACCTTTAAGAGGATTATAATTGCAAAAACACAGACACCCTGACACACAAAATACCAGTTTATGCATCATCACTCAACAGTTCCCTACTTCACATTCACCCCAGGCAGAAAGCAATCGAAACAGTATCAAGCATTAAGAAATGCATTCAAAAAAAAAAAAGTGTGTTTGGGGGGGGGGGGTTCACATAACATGTAGGTAGTGTACAGCTTTGAATGTTTAGGAGCAAACGGGCAGTAAGGAATGACGAAGCATCCATCTTGCAGCTCAGAGTTAGCACCGTGCTCTTCATTACTGACCTCTAACCAGCGTTCTCAAACAGCATTAGTGTAAAGTGTTGTCACCACGACCTACAACCAACAGTTTGAAAACACGATCGACACAGAATAAATGGGGGGCTTAACTTATTCGAACGACCGGGGAACCTGACCGTGTTGGCCAACGTAAAAAGTGTTTAAAAACGTATAGGATGCCACCGCTGCCCCCACCCGCCACCACCGCTACAACCACCACCACTGCTAGCACCACTACCGCCACTCTGAAAAGTAGTAAAGCCAGTAAATGTACCGTTTTTGACGGTTACTCAAGTATAAAGTGACAGTCGAGCACAGCATACCCGATAACACGAAGTGTGTAACTAACGTTTTAAACTCACCTCTCAGAACAACGTGTTTGCCGTCTTGCTCACTGTAGCTAGCTTGTTATGGTGGGGGAGGGGTGAAAGCTCCGGCTGACTTTGAATCGCGATATTGATTAAACTTGCCAGTAAACTACTGCCAGTTGTTAGGTAACTCGCAGTAACGCAGAACAACGTTCAAGTTGGGACAACGTAGCTATTAAATGTTATTATAGAAGCCTCTTACCTTGAGAAAATGGCAGTGGACGACGGTTGTGACATCAACGTCCGTGTGGCGCAAATGTCTTTGGCGGAAGTGTACGGCGATTAAAACCAAAGAGTCCCTATTGAGTAAAATGTATTTATTTTTCGACATTGTTGACTTTACTGATAAAATATGATTAAATTACACTCAGTGATTTTTTTTTTATTAAATCAACATAATAATATACCAAACCGCAAATAGTCTTTTTTTTCATGTAAAGGTTACTAGTATTTATTTTGTAAATATTAATTTAGCCCAGTCACACTTTTTAGAGTGTGTTTAGCTTGCCACGGCTTTTTAGAATGGCTCTGCTGTAATCTGCATTGGTCAACCTACCCTCAAGAGATTCACTCTGATTGGAATGCTTCTCCACTCGTCCCACCCTAACATTTTCGTCTAGTTTTTATTTGTTGACCAAAGTGTCAGTTATATTTTGTCACAGTCTTCGTCATTATATCTGACTTTTCATTCCGTTTTCGTCCGTGAAAAAGGTTTGTTGACAAATATTTTTCATCATACTCTTCGTCAACGAAATTAACACTGTTCATAGTACTAGGGTCTACCTCTGCCAGGAGGAAATGTTTCCTGTAAAGTCTAGAATAGCCTCCTGACTACCAGGAATATTGTCCAATCACAATTTTTTTTTAAATTCCCCAATCTTTGTAAGGTAATTAGAATACTGAAAACATTTTCTTTGACAAAAAAGCTTTTATTTTTAAGATATCATATGTCCATGTTACGACCCTCTAGTAACAGTCCACTACAGTGGACATTGGAATGCCATACATGTGAAACTGAACCTTGATGGCAACCAAGGTGCTTCTGAGAATGAATCCCTTTCTTTTCATTTGAAAAAACAGAACAGAGTGGAGGAAATAACTACAAATGTATGTACTACAAACTCAATAAAAAGTATTATGCGCTTACTTTTCCTCTTCCCATAAAATGTGCTTGCCATTTTCCTAAATGGGGAAGAGAAAGGCACCAAAGCCCCACCCCTTCACATTTGGTATCATTGAAAAGCCCTAAATGTCCTCTGTAGATAGCAAAAGGAGTTAATTTAGTAGTATAAAGTGGGTGGGAGATATTCAGGTTTAGAAATGTCCTCCACAGAGGACAAATTTGAACTACTGGCAGTCAGGAGGATAGCTGCTGGTGTTGATTTTCCTCAACGAGCATACTTGCAACAAGGAACTATTTGTGGTCATAGTCTGTCACAGTGGCCCAGCCATTCTTTACCTCAAATCAAGGGATGAGGAAAATTGATGCAATTCTACAATAGCGAATAGGTCTTGATTTACTTCGACTGCACAGGTAACAGGCTTTTAAGGATGGGCATGTTTTTCTAAATTCCTCTGTACAAGAAGGGGATGTTCTAAAACCTTCCAGACTGTTTTCAATCAACTCCCCTTTGCTTGATGATGCATGTAAGAATCTGCACTTCCATCCTAGATACAGCTATAAATAGGTCTAAAGTTTGGTGAGTAATCTAGAACTAGAATGTGTTGATTAGAATGTATCATATTGTTCAATTATTTGCTATTTAGGTCACTGCTGACTGTTTGCCATTGCTGTTTACAGCTTTTAAATCTCAACTTGGACATTGTTGTCCTCAAGCTATTGCTGACTATGATATTCAGGTCACAGCTGACCATTATATATTAATGGTTCAAGTCTTTAAATATAAAGCAGGTCATTTCTCTCCTCTAGTCTCTGATGGGGGGGTTGTTCATACCACTGCTGACGATTCACCATTGCTGGCTAAAGCCTATTCAGGCAAAGAAAAGCATTTATGGTGTCGATTGTATTTTTTCTGTTTCATTCTTTTATTTTAAGTCCATCTCTAAAAAGATTTCAGACACCGTTGTTTAATTGAGCCTTTCAAATCCCTCTTGATAGTTAAGTATCCAATTTATTTGCTGTCAGGCTTTGTTGCTATGTTTCGTCTCATAACAGATTGTGCCCTAACCCTAACCCTTCCTTGGTGGAAATATTGGGCTGTTTTCTTTGGATGGCTTGCCCCATTCATTTTGAGAGGGAATTATCTTTTTTCTGCTCAGGGCGGACGTTCCACAATTACAAAATCTCCCTACAGAGAAGCTGCACCAGATACTTTAATCAAGAATAATCATCACGTATAATTTGTTCATCTTTGAAAAACATTCATGAGGATTCATCTTGAATCTGTAATAGCATATTATCTCCATGATTAATATTGAAGGTTTGTAAAGAAGATCTTTGTCTGAGTGTGTTTTTTTTTTTTTTTTTTTTGTTAGTTAACAGATTATGATATGTTCTTCTTTAAAACATTCCCACAATGTAAGATGATAACAAAGGATAGATATACGCAAAGCAACACTCTGTTTTCAGAGTTTGGCATGTCTTTAAGGCCTCTAATTACAGAAAGTTTTTTAATAAAACATTCCCACAATGTTACACAATATCAACGGAAGAAAATTGTCAAAGCATGTTTTCAGGATGTTATTAAAGCCTCAGATTTCAGCATGTTTTTTATAAAATGTTCCCACAATGTTATGTGATAACAAAGGAAAAACAGTCTCAAAGCTACACACAGTAAATGCTTTCATACCTCAGATCACAGAAAAGAACATTCTAAAACATTCCTGAAATATGATGTATTAATAAAGGTAGGATGTTTTATGTGTAACATTCTTGGGATTTTTGGGGGATGTTATTAAGGCCTCAGATTACAGAACTTTTTAATGAAATGTTTCTGTATTGTGATATGTTCACAGAGGAATAACATTCTCACTGCAACATTCTGAGGATGTTTGGGGGACATTGTTTTATAAATAACTCCCACAATATTACATGTTAACAAAGGAATAACGTTCTCACTGCAACACTCTGAGGATGTTTGGGGGTAGGGCTGCACGATTCTGGAAAAAATGTGAATCATGATTTTTTTGCTTAGAATTGAGATCACGATTCTCTGGCACGATTTTTTTCACAAAATGTTTATTGCACTGGTGAACTTGAACAAAAAAAAAAAAAACATTGTAGAATGGCAGAGGCATACTACTATGCCTCTGCCAAAGCAATGCTTTTTTTGTTTTGTTGAAGTTCTATCACTGGATGAGAGAAGACAAAAGTAAGATGAGAGTGCATCCTTTTATCCCTCATGCTGTACAGTGTTTATTGGGGCTGTATCCTTGGCTAGGTGATATGTGATAGCTGCTGTGATCGGCTTTCTAAAACGGAGGCGTAATATTCCTCCTTTTCCAAAAGCCGCCTCTGGGGTCAGCGTAAACATGTGACGTGACGTGAAGCCCGAAGTTGGGCTGTGAACAATTGACAACAAATTTGTCTTCAAAATAAGAGCTTTACATTGCACCCAATTGGAGTTAAGAACTGGGTTCTTAGCGGGGGGCTTTTAATTTGAAAGTAGCGACCGTTCCTAGGCTAGCTTGCGCTACAACAACAAGCTAGAGATCCGGGAGACGCTAGCATCTCCCGGATCTCAGCGGCTGTCCAGTTGCCCATCTAGCAGGCGAGGTGGAAATAAGTGTACCCTCCGAGGTGGCAAATCGGCAAACCAAAACAGACCCTCAATTTGCCGCCCTCTGTCGAAAACCGCGGACCTGGCCGCCAAAAGGACGCGCAGATTGGGGGCTTGCTGCCCCATCTAAAAACAGCTTCTCACTCCTTCCAAACACTCAACTGCAGGCGGGCTTCCTCCACTGAATCAAGTGCTGCGTTTGGGGGCGGTTCAAAAAATCCGTGAGGAAAATGGGAGCATTTGTTTGTGATTCAGCTCCAGATATAAAATGATTCAGAATCGCTATGTGTGGAAATGAGATCACGTGTATGTGTGAATCGAGATCGCGATTTTTTAACGATTTTTCGTGCAGCCCTAATTGGGGGACATTTTTTTTATAAATAACTCCCACAATATTACATGTTAACAAAGGAATAACATTCTCACTGCAACACCCTGAGGATTTTTTCAGAGACATTCCGTTTTTCTCTCCATTTATCCGTGAGGGTCGCGGGGATGTTGCAGCCTTTTCTTTTTTTTTCCCCCAAAGGGGTTGTGGGGCTTACTGGGGCCAAATCCAGTTTACTCAATGGGATTGAGGGATGAGTCGACAGCTCATTTTAAGGAGTTTATCACTAAACATGTTTGGAATGTTTAAAGAAAACGTTATCCTCGAACATTCTGGGAACTTAACAAAAACTACCCGCTGAGAACGTTTTCAGTAACATTCTCTGTAACATTCTCAGAACGTTTTTAAAACAATAAATTGCGAGCTGGGTAGCTGAGGTCAAAGGTCATGACCAAGACATCTCTCATTAACTATCCAAAGTTGGGAACTATTGAGGATCAGGCAGAAAGTATTTTGATTTCTATTAAGAATTTTTTTTGGCACTTGTTGTGAATCATGTTCATTAGTGATGAGAGTAAAGATAGTGGAAATTGTGTATCTCTTCAGTCTTAAGTTCATGATAACGTATTATCTTTACTTAATTCACCTGTCTCTACTGATCGACTGTATCTGAAATGTGATATGAGGTTTGCACACATTTGTTTGATGATGAGTGTAAGTGATAATAGAGTGTGTGTGTGTGTGTGTGTGTGTGTCCTCAGTGAAGTGTATCAGCCTCTGCAGTGGCTTCCAGCTGCAGCAGTCAGTTCAGTTTCTGTTCAGTCTGACTGAGGGAGGTTTTTGTACGACGGTTTTTCACTGTGTGAACACAGCTTGACTGTTGATGACATGAAAACTCTTACAGTATTAAACTGCTGCATCTTCAACCTGAACTCCACTGATGGTCAGAGTGAAGGCAGAGTTTGATCCACTGCCTGTAAAACGACCTGGAATCCCTGATGCTCTTCTATTAGCATAGTAAATGAGAAGTTTAGGAGTTTCTCCATCTCTCTGTTGGTACCAGAATAAAAGGTGGATGCTGTTCAAAACATGAACATTCAGACTGATCCTACAGTTGATGGTGACGGAGCCTCCCAGAGCAGAGCTCACTGCTCCAGGCTGAGTCACTGTGATCTGACCTCTGGACTCTGAGGACACAGAGACAAAAACATAAAGCAGCGTCATGGTTTTGTGGGCTTCATTTCAGAGGGACGGATGTTGATAGAGGAGAGGAGTTTGATTCTCTGGACTTTACCTGTGAAGCAGCAGCAGAGGAGAGTCCAGATGAGGACGCAGATCAAAGTCATGTTTTTGATGAGGAGGATTTCTGTGTCTTCTGTTGTCATGAAGGACAGCTGTCAGTCATCCAGTGTTCAACTCTCAGGACTATAAACTCTCCCAGAGCACTGGAGCATGGTGCTACTGATGCAATGTGGCTCTCTATGGAAATGCTCTGACTGACTCCAACAGGGACTTGGATTACTCTCATCATGCTGTTTATCAATGGATCAATCACTGTATCAGATTATTGATCAGCAGCATGCCATCATTGATTTATTTGTGAATTTGGGTTTTTAACATGAATACGTCAGAGGAACAAAATGCAACCTTTATCTTTTTATCTTTAGTACTGAAACCTGTCTGTCGTCATGGTTCAGCAGTGATGCTTGTCTGTTGCCATGGTTACTGAGCTCAGAGAGGGAAGTGAAACATTCAAGATCAGTTTCATCCAATCTGAGGAAGACCAACAGAACTAGAAGCTCCTCTGCTGCAGCCAACAGGATGGAGTTTAGTTGAGCTCATATAAACTTTATTAATCTCTCTCTCTGCAGTGGGTCGAGTTATTTTACTGGTTACTTTTACTGCTTTTACTCTTTCTATCTGTAGTCTGTGTCTTTCTGTCTCACTCTGTTTCTGTCATTACACCAACTTAACATCATTCAACTTCAGATATTGAAATTTTCATTGTTGCAGCAATCAGGTGCTTTAAAATCTGTAAGACAATTAATATATTTTTTCTTTGAATAAAATATTTCATCATGGATGTGTGTTTATACCAACAAAGGATTCCTTGTTCTATATTTTCACATGTTCAGGATTATAACTCATATCATGGTAATATTTTCTTGTCACTGGTGATATGTACATTAAAACTCTGGGATTACTTCATGCATTGACACAGTTATCCTCTAACTTGTTCAGTGTCATCTGACAGTGTCTCATTTCAGCAGTAATATCATAAAGCAAATATAAACAAGTTGAGAATTTAACAAAATAATTTTTCATATGTAGTTGACAGGAATCTAAAATATTCGATAGAGTTTTAATAATTTGAAAGAAAATCTAGTCTATCATCAGCATACAATGATATACTGTTCTTGAAGACTTTAGACATGGTTTTCATCATGTTGTACCATGAAGTTACATCACTATTCAGTGATAAATTACATGCTGTCACCCTTGTGATGCTATCAGTTTTACATTATATCTAAAAGAGCACTATATAACTTATGCTGAAAACATTGTATCTGGTTTGCTGTTTTGGTTCCAGGAAACAGACATCAGCACTGAGATGATCACATTCTTTAGGGCAGGGCTGCACTGGCACAACATCTTATGTGCACAGTTGTGATATAATTTAGAATAATAACTGAAAAATGTTGTAAATTTTCTTTCGTTAAATCTGAAGTTTGCCTGGAAATAATATTACAGAAGGACAAATAGTATGATCCAAGTTAACGAGGATATTTAACCTCAGCAGCTGCAGAATCGGTCAAAACTGTAAAACTGAAATGAAACCAAAATCTTAAATAAAGGCTTCACATGTACAAGCTGAAGACCTCTCACTTTGTGGTGCTTCATTCAATGAATGTGTTAATTATGTGTCATGTTTCAAATACTGGTGTTGTCCATTCTGTCTGTCGTTAGAATCACACCTGTCTGTACTTTCTCAAAAGAACACAGAGATTTGATTCAACAACACAAGAAAACACTGGATCTACAGGATAAACTCTGCAGGGCAGCTATAAACCAGTGTGGACACAGAGGTGAGATAAAGCTTACGCACGCACACACATACATCTAGTCATTTTTAATTTGAGAACTTCAGTCTCCATGCTTTCACTGTCAGGAGCTGTGTTCCCTTTTTGCTAAATAAATCAATTGTTTTTTAACTATTCAATGTGAAGAAATAAGCAACTTTAAATTATTAAACATATCATTTATTTGCTATGGGAACTAAGTACGAGTTACTCCTCAAAACGTTGTTGAGGTGAAGGCATGTTGTCTCCTGCAGGATGCCTAGAAAACCATATTTTTATTATTCAAATTGATCGTATTTATGACATTTGAAAAAAAGTACAAACCAAATCATCCACGAGCACATTACCAGAAACTGTTAATGATGTTTTGTTTTTTCAAAGAACAGTTTTAATTAACTTCTGTTTACACTATGATTCAGATTGGCCAGCAGGGGGAGCTGCAGCCCACACAGTCAGCTACAGAAGTCAGTTCAGATTCTGTTCATCCTGACTGAAGGAGGTTTTTGTATGATAATTTTTCACTGTGTGAACAACTGCTGACTGTTGATGTAGGTTCGACCCAGACAGTAGTAAACTGCTGCATCTTCAGCCTGAACTCCACTGATGGTCAGAGTGAAGGCAGAGTTTGATCCACTGCCTGTAAAACGATCTGGAATCCCTGATACTTGATTAGTAGCATAGTAAATGAGAAGTTTAGGAGATCCTCCTTTTTTAAGTTGGTACCATTCCACAGAGTCAGAATTAATAACATTCTCACTGATCCTACAGCTGATGGTGACGGAGCCTCCCAGAGCAGAGCTCACTGCTCCAGGCTGAGTCACTGTGATCTGACCTCTGGACTCTGAGGACACAGAGACAAAAACATAAAGCAGCGTCATGGTTTTGTGGGCTTCATTTCAGAGGGACGGATGTTGATAGAGGAGAGGAGTTTGATTCTCTGGACTTTACCTGTGAAGCAGCAGCAGAGGAGAGTCCAGATGAGGACGCAGATCAAAGTCATGTTTTTGATGAGGAGGATTTCTGTGTCTTCTGTTGTCATGAAGGACAGCTGTCAGTCATCCAGTGTTCAACTCTCAGGACTATAAACTCTCCCAGAGCACTGGAGCATGGTGCTGCTGATGCAAAGTGGCTCTCTATGGAAATGCTCTGACTGACTCCAACAGGGACTTGGATTACTCTCATCATGCTGGTTATCAATGGATCAATCACTGTATCAGATTATTGATTAGGAATGTGTCAGAGCTCATCTGTATGTGTCTTTGGTTTGACAGTGATGGTCAGCTTTTCAGAGCATTTTGTGAAATCTACGTAGTTAACTGCCACACAACTCAACGTCATTGTTGACAGAATTATTGGAAATTGCTTGTGTATTTAAATCATAATCTACAATGAACACATGTTTCTGATCATTAGATACAATTAGCAGGAGGTTTTAAAAAGCTTTTGTGGTGAAATGTTTTATTTCAATTCGTTTGACACTCCACAATAAAAACATTAAATACATCTTCATACATTTAGAGTCTGTGTTTAACACTTAAACCATTATAATCAGCCACTATAACATAAACTGGGAACGTGTCTGTTGAGTGTGTTTGTGTCAAAGTCAGAGAGCCGTGTCTCTCTACAGTCAGAGGTTTTTGTACGGCGGCTCAATGAGTTTGTATCACTGTGGTGGACTTTTGGTGGAGGAACCAGACTGGATGTTAACTGTAAGTACATTTGACTCCTTTAATAACACAAATGTTGTATATTTTCTATGTGAACTTCATGGCTGTAGACTTTATAGCAATACTTTACCTGATATTTGAAATGTGATATATTTAGAATAATTCTTGAAGGCTTCACAGTGTCATTAACTAGACTGAAATCCACTCCTCTCAAACTTTATCTTTCATTTTCAAGATTCTGATCAATTTTTGAGAGGAAATGACTCAACATTACTCTGTATGAAGAACATATGTTTAAAAGGTTAAGTTGAAATATTTGGATTTATAATTCTGCCAATAACTTTAGATTCAGTGTTTAATGTGCATGTGTATTACACCATGTTTCTCCCAGACAAACTATTCTAAAGTCAGTCCATAATTTTCTTCATGACTTTTAAAAAGTAGTTGAGTAGTTAACAGAATTAATCTGAATGTTTCAGTAATGAAGCCTGACTGTTCAGTGATGATTTCTGCTGACATGAAGAGAACAAACACATTTGATCATTTATGAGGTTTTGGCTCGAGACAAGAAATATTTATATTTAAGAGTTAAAACACTAAAAGTCTCACAATCTTCATCGTGTGTTTCACCATGAACCTCTGAATGTTAAGTTCATTAATTATAAAGTATGCACTAGATTTACAGTGTGCCAGTTTTAGCTTTTTATCTTTAGTACTGAAACCTGTCTGTCGTCATGGTTCAGCAGTGATGCCTGTCTGTTGCCATGGTTACTGAGCTCAGAGAGGGAAGTGAAACATTCAAGATCAGTTTCATCCAATCTGAGGAAGACCAACAGAACTAGAAGCTCCTCTGCTGCAGCCAACAGGATGGAGTTTAGTTGAGCTCATATAAACTTTATTAATCTCTCTCTCTGCAGTGGGTCGAGTCGTCCCCACCCTGACGGTGCTGCCCCCCTCCAGTGAGGAGCTGCAGCAGGGGAAGGCCACGCTCATGTGTCTGGCCAACAAGGGCTTCCCCTCAGACTGGAGTCTGTCCTGGAAGGTGGACGGCAGCAGCAGCAGCAGCAGCAGCAGCAGCAGCTGGGAGCAGAGCAGGAGCCCCGGGGTGCTGGAGAAGGACGTCCGCTACAGCTGGAGCAGCACCCTGAGGCTCCCTGCAGACCAGTGGAGGAAGGTGGGCTCTGTGACCTGTGAGGCCACCCAGGGCTCCCAGACTCCAGTCTCAGAGACACTGAGGAGAGACCAGTGTTCCCAGTCCTGACCTGACTCACTGGGACTCTGCTGCTGGTTTTACTCTCATACTGCTCTCAGCTCTCTCTCACTCTACAGTTCTATTTTTTTATGCTTGCATTAAAACATTTCTCCTTTTGTGTGTTGAAACAATAAAGAACATTTCAATAAACATCAGCTCTGTTATGTTCATTTTTCTAACTATGATATATCGTAAAAAAAAAAACATGCCTTGTGTCTTTTGCTTGCAAATATTTTTATTGTTACGTCATTTACACTTATTTACATGAATCAATATATAAAACATTTGGAACTCTGTCTCTTTCTTCTTGTGTCTACTGAAACAGCCAATGAAGACCTAAAACAACATATTCTCAATCCTGACAAGCGACCTTTTAATATGATGCAAAACCTCTTTGTGAGGAGGCCAGAGGGGACAGATGCAGAACATTAACCCTTCATCTAACCCTTCACGATATCATGTTCGCTTGGTTTCTTCAGGCCAGTTTGATACTTCACACACACGAAGAACATTGTACAACTGAAAAGGGAGAATCAATTAATCATTTAAGTAATTTTTCATTCAAAGTGTTTCACAACATTTTTCTGTTTTAGGACATGAGAATCAGTCTTTTTGTTTTCTGAGATTACATCTCTTCGATTCTTAATCTCAATCTCTCGACATCGTCGCCTCCTGACAGGGAATCGGGTCAGAAAACACTCATTTGGGTCGATTTTGAAGGTATTTGGTAATCATCATCGGGCTGCTCGTCTTCTGTCTCTTCCCTCTCTTTCCTCCTCCATCACTGCTCTCTCTTCTGCTCCTGTCCATCTTTGTTGATGACGTTCTTGAAGAGCGTGAGCAGCGGCCTCTGGCTGCGCTCGTCCCAGCTCTTCATGAAGCCACCGTAGCGTTTGCTGGCCGGCGGACCACTCCAGCGGAAGTGCTTCATCTTGTAGGTGCCATCTTTCTTCTCGTGGACGTCGCCGGGGAGCTGCTCCTCTTCTGCCACCTCCTCCGCCTTCTCATCATCCTCTATCACAAGCTCCCGCCTCCTCATCTCTCCGGGGAAACTCTCGGCTGACTCTTCCTCCACGCCGTTGGAGGTGTAGACTTTGACCGGGCGGCGCTTCCTCCCGACAGGCTTCCCCCAGCGGAAGTGCTCCATGGAGTAGGAGCGCTTGGCCTGAGGAGAGGAGGAGGATGATAGAAGAGAGAGGGAAAGAAGGGGCTCAGGGTCTGACGGAGGGAGAGGTTGTAGGTGGGCATCTCCCGGGACGATTGGCGTCTCAGCAGTGAGGTCAGAACGACAGAGTCTGATGCACTCCTGCAGGAGAGGACGGACAAGTTATTTAAGATGTTTACTGTCATGAGTGAACAGAAGAAGAAGAATGAAAAGGCACGGAAGGCAAAAATCACCATGTTTTCCTGAACATAACCACAGAGTTTTGTTGCCTTAACCCGACCAAAACTGCAACTGTCGTGTTGTTTTACAAACATTGTGAACATAAAGAGTCATTTAGCTGTGAGGATGTGTTGATCGTCTCATCGTTGGTAATCAGAGCACGGACACTCTAGTTTATGTCAGCACAATACGATTCCATTGCAGGGGATCTTGCGTAGTCTAAACATCCTGCTCGCGTGCACGGCGGAACATCGTGTTTTCATTTCGGCGTCCATGTAAACAAGTTACGGCAGCCACACAGCAGTCGTAAGCCAGACTCTCGCCTGTTTTTCTATGACAAACTTGCAGCTTTTGGTCAAAATACACCTGAAATCGATGTGTGGACAGCGACATCAACATCATGCCAGGTTTTATGTCTGTGTCTGTAGAATATGTCACAGGTATAAAAAGGAAAGACACAAAACGCAGGCAGTATTGTGCAGTGTGCTAACCGTGTGTGTGTGTGTGTGTGTGTGTGTGTATGTGTTACCAGCATGCTGCTCTCAGAGTCGACCTCCTGACATCTGGGATGTTCCAAGCACGGACTGACAGCCTCTGTGGCCACGCCCACCACTGCCAGACCCACCAATAGCCACACAGGACGCATTCCCCTGCTGGCCAATCAGAGACACACACACACACACACACACCGAGCGTTTTCATAACTGTTATCTGCTGCAGAGATTCCAAAGTAAAAGCCTCTCATCATGAAATGCAGTCAGACGTATATAATGTATAGATTTATAGAAATTAGTCAATTAGAACTTAAAGTGAAAATTTGTGGAACTGTTTTTTTTATTGTTGTTGTGGATTTCCTGTTTTATTTTGTAGTTTTGTCCTCTTGTGTCTTGTTGTCACTTTCTTCTTCCTGCTAACGTGTGTTCCAGGTGTTCCCACTGTTCCCACCTGCCTCACATCGGCCTTGTAAGCACTGCCCAGTTCCCGGTGTGTCTCCACCTGCAGCTCATCTTCTCCCCCACTGATTTGTCTTCAGCTTTTGTATTTCTGTTTCAAAATAAATTTTTTGCCTTTGCCTCTTTGTTAAGATGAGGGACAGATAAAATAAGCTAAAATAAGCTAAGATACCATACCATACCATACCATAAGGAAGGAAATTCTTGTTCCAGAGTGCTCAGAAACATAGTAACATCAGAATAAAATACAAATACACAATAGACTAATAATGCTGCTAACATCAGTACCTAACAGAAACACTACAGAAATAAGATAAGTACAATATAACTATTAGATAAATAATAACTACAATAATTTTAGTAGTAGACGTTGAGACATAATTTAACTTAATAATCCACATGTGATTTTCAAGGCAGTATTTGAAATGTTACTAAACAATGAAAAGTTATATTATATACAATCTATTTCATACCAGTTGTATTGATTTTTCTTTTTTTATCATTTTATGTAACATAACATTGTTGAGTTAATTTATTGTAGTTGTATTGTTTTAAATGATTGTGTGTTGTATAATACTTTGTTGTATTGTAGTTGTTAATATTGGCAATATTATCACAGTAGAGTTGTATTCTTTGCTATTATATTCTATTTCTATATGCCCAGTATATGTTTACTTTTAAATGGTATGATATGCATTTTATTTACAACATTTACAACATAAGAAATAATATAAATGTATTTAAGTCAACGAAATATAAAAGATATTGTTGGCGTGCAGGTGGTCGAGTGGTTAGAGTGCATGCCATAAAACGCAGCCGACCCCGGTTCGATTCCGGCCGGAGGTCCTTTGCTGCATGTCACCTCCCCCTCTCTCTCCCATGTTTCCCCTCTGTCTACTGCTAATAAAGGTGTCTATGCTACCAAAAAAAAAAAAATCTTCAAAAGGAAAAAAAAAAAAAAGGTAACGTACAATGATATTTAGAGTTAAGATAGTATTAGAAATGTTATTCAACAGGGAAAACTATATTACACATAGTTTATTTTATTCCAGTTGATGTTGTTGATCATTTTGTGGAACATAGTTAACAGTTTTTGTGAGTTATTTTATTGTAGTTACATTTTATTACATTACTGTGTGTTATATTACTACATTGTTATATTAATATTGACAGTATTAATACACTAAAGTTTTATTCTATGCTGTTATATTAGTTTACGTCCAGTATATGTTTATTTTGATATGATAAACATTTAATCAACAACATTTACAACATTAGAAATAAGATAAACTTAAGAGAAATAAGTCAACTAAATATAAAAGTTAATGTACAATGATATTTAGACAAAATAAAAGTTAATGATTCACATGATATTATTAAGGCAGGATTGGAAATGTTATTGAACAGAGAAAACTGTATATATTATGGTTTATTTTATTCCTGTTGATGTTATTGATCATTTTGTGGAACATACTTAACATTTGTTGTGAGTTATTTTATTGTAGTTACATTTTATTATGTTACTGTGTGTTATATTACTACATTGTTGTATTAATATTGACAGTATTAATACTATAAAGTTGTATTCTATGTTGGTATATTCTATTAGTTTATGTAAAGTGTAGGTTTCTTTTTATATAATATGCTAAACATTTAATTAACAACATTTACAACATGAGAAATAAGATAAACTTGGGAGAAATAAGTCAACTAAATATAAAAGTGAATGTACAATGATATTTAGACAAAATAAAAGTTAATGATTCACATGATATCATTAAGATAGTATTGGAAATATTATTGAACAGGGAAAACTATATATATTACATATAGTTTAATTTATTACAGTTGATGTTATTGATCATTTTGAGGAACATACTTAACATTTGTTTTGTGTTATTTTATTGTAGTTACATTTTGTTATGTTACTGTGTGTTATATGACTACATTGTTGTACTAATATTGACAGTATCAATACTATATAGTTGTATTCTATGTTGTTATATTCTGTATATTAGTATATGTCCAGTATGTGTTTTTTAATAATCTCATATACATTTAATTGACAACAACATAACAAAGAGACATCAGACATTTATATAAGACGATATATTTTATACCAGTGAAGCTTTAGATATTTTGTGGTTGTAAAAGTAATTAAAATAAATGGAAGAAGGCCTTAATAAATAAATAAATAATAAGACTGCATAAACTGAATAAACTAATAATATAGAAACAGATGGAGAAGAAACTCACCCCGTTGTGCTGTCTCTCTCTGTCTCAGTCGTTTTTCTTGTTGGTCAGCTATTGGACAGAGATTTCTGTTGTTCCCCTCCACTTTTGTCCCTCCGACCGACCATTTTATATCTTGTCAGTCAAGGACACACACACGCACACACACACACACACACACACTTAGAAGGATGATGACGCCATTACCTGAAATCTCTTCCACCGTTCTCTCATTCATGCTTGTAAACACACACTGCTGCATGAAAAATTGACAATCAATGAAATGTCATCCACCTCTAACACCTACCCACCCACACACACACACACACACACACACACACACACACACACACCATCATCATCATCATCATCATAAACCCAATAACTTTAGAGGAACATAAAAGATCAACGCTGTGGTTTTTTGAACATTACTAAGTGATGAAGAGGTGGCTGTAGCGACGGCTGTGATTCAGGGGTAAAGCCAGCGTCTTGTTATCGGAAGGTCACTGGTTCGATTACCCTGTTCTGTATGTTGAAGCTTCCTTTGGCAAGATAACCTTGCATGGCAGCCACCGCCATCAGTGTATGAATTACTGTAAGTCGCTTTGGACAAAAGTGTCTGCTAAAAGGAATATTCTTGTCTTCTTAGTTTACTGTTTCTGTGCAATTTTCACAAGATACCAATAAATAAACCCACAGAGAGGCCACATCATCCTCAGCTGTCTCTAAACTCCAGACTCACCAACAACTGGAGACTCGAGGACGAGAACATGGTCACACACAGCAGTGAGAAACTGCAGCCGAGTGTTAAATGTCAGGCAGATTAACACCTGAGCGACATGTCGTCACAGGGAGGAAGAAGGGATTCAAACCCGCGGGTCAGAGTCTACAGTTACACACACGCTCACCTGCTGCAGCGTCTTTCCATTACATGAGGCCTCAGTGTGACGAATGGCGGATCTGAAGGGGAATGACTTTGTTTATAGGACCACAAGGGAAAAAGCGTCAGCAGGAGCCTCATTCCCTTCGTCCTCAGGAGCATCAGTGATCTGCAGTGAACTTTAAGGCTCTTAACACACCTTTTCTTTAAGGCAACATGTATCCACCATAATGTTCTTGTTAAGGTTCTGCATCCAAGAAGATCCTCAGTCTAAAGTCCGACATCCAACAGGAGTGATAGCCTCTACAGCTGTACATCATAAAGCCTAAAAGTTAGTTGTGAAATATTTCATGTTATAGATAGAGTTGCCTAAAATGGGCTCCAAGGGCCACAAAACAGTAGGGTGCAGTTTTGGACCTTCAAGAGACAAAAATAAACTTCCGTGTTTTAAATAAGTCCACAAAAAACAGTCAGGTGAAGTGTCGTAGTCCAAAAAACATTTACAGCATTCTGTTAAACAGCTGAAGGAGCCGGAGACGTGTTTGAAAATGAAAAAAAAACAACCAGAACAAAAAACATGAAATGGCTCCACAGCTCGTCAAGCGTAATCGAAGTCTCTGGAAGCCCTGAGGCATGAAAGTGATTTGAAAATACTTTGGTGTGGTGTGAGCTAACACGTTTAGCTTAGCAGCTAAATTGAAGATTGGGCGTCAAGATTTTTGTGAATAATGTCTTTTCATATCTGTTTGAAAAAGACTCAAATTACGCCATACGAGTTGTCTCACCGGGAGAATGCTGCAACACTGTTTTGCTGCGAAGCTCCAGAAATGTTTATTTTTGAGAGAGAACGCTTTGGACGTCTGTGTTCGCAGCCATTAGAGGCAGAATTTTGGTTTTCGTTGAATACATCAGTCCATCATGTCAGTCTGTTGTGATAAAGTCATTTCTTTTTGTTGTTCTGTCTCTCTAATGGAACAAACCGACGCAGGCGGGTAAATATAAACCCATTAGAGGCTCTCACAGCCTTGAAACTCTGTTCAATCCATTACAGACACAGATTCTCTCTCTCGCTCTCGTATGTTCTGGAGGAACATGTCAACCGATGACATCACGGTCACAGAATCAGACCGTTATTCTCCTGCAAATCAAAGTCTCTCTGCGCCTTTTTGGTCACACAGAACAAAACCAATAAAAACACAAAAACACATTTTCAGTTTCATCTCAGGTTTAATTAAAATACATTGTTCTTAAAGTGTTACTGGAGGGTAGATATTGATTCAAACACCGACGCCGACTGTGTTTATGTCAGTTACTCTAAATCGTCATCATGTTACTGTAATCCAATTAAATGTAATCTATTACGTTTCAGGCCGACGACTGCCAAATCCCTTTAGTGGATTATCAGGATAAGATGTCATACCCGGGACACACACACACACACACACACACACACACACACACACACAGACACACACACACAATCTTATGGTTGTCCTGATGGTTTCTGTTGAGGTGAATTCAGGGCTGGGGTGCCGGGACAGACGGGCAAACAGGTAGGATCAATACTACATCATATTAACCAAAGACCCAAACCAGTCATTGCTGAGTTTATTCTCAGCTTGTAGCTCTGTGATTCTGCTGAAGATGGTAAAATATTAGACATGTCGGAAAAGGTCCAGCACGTTTCTGGTTTGTGGCTCGAATGCTTCATATGGATTTTGTTCCAGCCACAGGGAATCTTTCCTGGTTTGTGTCTGGTTCTGGTGGTTCTGTCATTTCTTTTTATTTGTGTGTTAATGTGTTTCCCTGCTATATTCTCATGCTCCTCACCAGCCTGATTCTCCCTCCACGCCTGTCTTGTATTTGTCTGTCCCTGTTACCAGTGTTAATCCACTCATTCCACTCACCTGTGTTTCTCCACCTGCACTTCATCCCCTTGTTTGTTTGGTCTGTATTTAAGTCCAGTCTTTGTGGAGTCATCTGTTTGAGTCTTTATTTGATCTCAGTGTGACGCTGGTTCCAGCTTGCTCATCCGGAACGTCTCTAATCACCTCTTACACCTGTTTCCTGAGCTAAACTTCAACAAGGCTATTCTACTTTCAATCGAGTGAATGTTGAAGGCCTCATTGGTCCAGAGCACCATCACAGAAACCTGCTTGGATGCTACAGAGTTTAAAGTAATCCAGTCATTTTGTGTTTGAATCACAATTTAACTTTAACTTTGTGTTTGGACAGTTCTTCACCATCCTGAATCTGCACCTAAAACTCAACCCTAGCTTTGGACCATTGGATCGTTGGACTTGTTGCTATGATGTCCACCACTGATCCCTTCAAGGTCCTGATGAAGAAACCCGGGAGGGCGAGTCACTGATGTTTCAGGATGAGGTGGCGATTGGTTGCATTGACGTTTGTCTTACTGACAAACTGGCGTTATGTCGCAGCCTCTGATGAACACCCAGACTTTGGACATGATGAGGATGTCCACCCCAACACTCTCACAGAAACAAACAGGGATGTACTGGACTTGGACATCCAAACGAGCCGGGAGGTACCGGACACAAACACTGAGACAAACTGGGACATCAATAAGGACAACTATGAGGACGCTGACTGGCATCCTCCTTCCTCCCTCCTGGAAACACACTCCGACTTGCTTCCAGACACCCCGCCGGTAGTGCACATCATTAACCCCGGTGCTGGCAGCACCAACCAGACCAGTCCATCGGCAGACTGCGGCGAGTACAGCAGCAAGCTGACGTCTAACGGCCAGTGCCGGCTGGTGGCGACACTGCCTCCTGTGCCGGTGGGAAAGTCGCAGAAACGCTGCCCGGACATGTTCCGCTGCACAGACGACATCTCACACTGGCTCCACGAGAACCAGAACACAAAGGAGCAGCTGGATGAGCTGAGGGAGACGATGACGGAGCTGCAAGAGGAGCTGAGGAACCACCGGCATCGGGTCAAGGCCCTGGAGACGCAGGTACACAGCTGTGCACTAGTTTACTCTTAATTACTCTTTGGTTGTTTCACAAAAAACACAAAAACAACATTTTTGGGATTATTACATCACTTCAGATCATTTTAAAGGTGTCACGATGGTGAAAAAAGTTAACTGAAAGACACAAATTCACTCAGGGTGCCACAAAAAATGTTGGTGTTTTACATTTCTTACACAGAAATGTTCAATTTGGACATTTCATAAACGTCAAGTGACATTTGTACAGTACGTGTCGTCATATCAGGTTCGCATTGCAATGCACATGAGCCAACGTTCAGTTGAGGAGTATGGTGATGAGACATCCACGGTGTTTCAACATTTGTAAGGGTGAAACCACGGAATATTTTCGGTGAGCCACTGGTACAATTTCCAGCCAGTTTTTGGTGATAAAGCCAGTAGTTTAAGGCTAAATGTCTTCTTAACCCTGACCAAGTGTTTTTTGTACTGCTATCACAGAGTAAAATTAAAAGTTGGACATGAAGAAATATCCATAAATCAATGATTTGCAGAAACACACATTGTCAACATTGTTATGTCTGTCTCTGTCTGTCTTTATCTCTCTGTCTTCACACTCACTAAGTCCTCCTTAACCCTGAATGCTAACAGGATTAGCTGCAGGCGTTTTGGCCGGGGGCCCCGTATCCTTCTGAGCCTGCCTGATCCAGAGAGCATTTTTCTGGGCTGCAGTGTCCCCGAGCCACCCCCGCTCAGGATTGCATCGTGACTTTGTCACATGGGGACGGTGTTCATGAGAAAGAGGAGCAGTAGAAGAGTTTTTCCCTTCAGATTTGGGCGTGAAAGCTACACAGCATCAAGCGAAATTCACCTACTTTTGTCTGTATTAATCGTCATGCTTCTGGTGACCATCTTGGTGTGTTGACGTGCGAATGAGACAAGAGCTAAAACCAACCAAGATAAAGACAAAGTTATCTTCTAAGAGTCAACTCGTGAGCAGCAGTTACCATTTTAGTTTTCGAGGGACAGGAGAAACCTGAGAACCCTCACCAACACCTCCTACAGATGAAACTGTGTCCTTTCTCCTCGTTCTGTCTCTCAGGGGGAAGAAGGTGTCAATCTAAACTCGACCTTTGACCAGCGGTTGCGTTCTCTGGAGTTGCGTCACGCCAAGGCCGACACTCTGCTCCATGTGCACTCGGCGTTGCTGCACGAGCTTCAGGCGCAGCTCCGCAACCTGTCGGCCGTCGTGCAGCACATGAGCCGCAACACGGGCTGCACAATCAACGTCATCAGAACAACGCCGCTGCTCAGCATGAGAGACATGATGCCTCCAGGTACACGTGAGACAAACACAGCTGACACGGTGGTGAGTTTTAGGCCTGAAACTTTTTAACGCAATCAAAACTACACAGCAGCTGTTCTTCCTGCAGGTAGAAGACACAAATGTTTTACTTTACAAAGCTGTCATGAGTCGAGGTTTTATTTATAGTTTCATCAACCACCTGTCAGATATATTTCCTTGGTTTTGCATGTTACAAACTGTTCATTGTTGGTTGTATTGTGTTTGTGAAGAGTTTAATTTGACTCCACTCTACATCTGATCACAAATATCTGAACTTCCTCCTTGCCACATTTTCAAAACAGGCTCGTTAGTTTAGTTTAGTTTAGTTTGAGCATTTGAGGGGAATTATTATTTTTATCAGCAGACTGATGTGGACCTTTCAGAGCACATCACACATGGCAGACGCTGCGAAACGAGACAAAGACGTAAAAGACATAAGAAGCCGTAAACAGACAGAGAGGGAGACTGGAATGTGGAGAAAAGGCTTGTTAGTGTCTTGTATCTGCAGAGAGTTTCTGATTTTCTCTCTTTGTTGCTGCTCGGGACGCTTTACCAAGCCAACATGTGTCTATTTGACGTCCTGGGAATGAGACTCAACAATCAACTGTCTTTGTGGTGCGTTCAGGAACAGCTGGGACAAATCCTACTGATTCTACCTTTAACTTTAATAGTCTTTGAATTTTATTAATATGACGTGAGCTTCAGTTAGCTTTGACCACAAATGTTCTTCACAGGGAGACTTTTTACTCTGATATTACTTTACTGGAGTAAAGATGCTGTCAGTCAGTACTTCTACTTTTACAGGAGTAAAGAAGCTGTCAATCAGTACTTCTACTTTTACAGGAGTAAAGAAGCTGTCAATCAGTACTTCTACTTTTACAGGAGTAAAGAAGCTGTCAATCAGTACTTCTACTTTTACAGGAGTAAAGAAGCTGTCATTCAGTACTTCTACTTTTACAGGAGTAAAGAAGCTGTCATTCAGTACTTCTACTTTTACAGGAGTAAAGAAGCTGTCAATCAGTACTTCTATTTTTACCAGTCTGTTTGTACACAAGTATCTGAGCATCTACTGGAGGAAACAATGTGAGGACTGTTTCAGGATGCTGTGTGAATCCCTCCTTGTCTGTCTCTCTCTCAGATGGACAGTTCATGTCTTCCTGTCAGTCTGACTGTGCCTCTCTGCATCATAACGGTGTTCGTCGTTCTGGTGTTTACAACATCGTCCTGACGCCCGGCACCACCCTGCCGGTCTACTGCGACATGGAGACCGAGGGTGAGACACACACTGTGCATGTACACACATCATTTATTGTCTATTACGTATACGCAACAGGTATGATGGGTGTGGATGCACTTAACTGTATATGTATGAATGTTTGTGGGAATAAGTGTGGGTGTCGATTTGTGTTGCAGGTGGGGGTTGGACGGTGTTCCAGCGGCGGCGCGATGGCTCTGTGAGCTTTAACCGCGGCTGGTCGGAGTACCGCGGCGGCTTCGGCGAGCCACGAGGAGAACACTGGCTGGGCAACCAAGCGCTGCACCTGCTGTCCAACCATGGCCACTACAGCCTCCGCATTGACCTGCAGGACTGGAGCCATGCCCACAGACATGCCCTGTACCACACCTTCAGGTAAACAGACAGGTAGAGAGAGAGAGACTGAAAGTTGGTAAACAGAGAGAGGAGGATGGTGTTGATGGCGTCCTTGAGCCAGTCAAACATACAATGGATTTTGACTGGTTTCCTCTTCTCTTCCTCCTGCAGGATAGAGAACGAGGAGAATCGGTACCGCCTCCACGTGTCTGGTTTCAGTGGAACAGTGAAGGATTCGTTCGGCTGGTACCACGACCGTCATGGCTTCAGCACACCGGACACTGGCAACATCTGTGCTGAGATCAGCCACGCCGGCTGGTGGTTCCATCAGTGTTTCCATGCCAACCTCAACGGCATCTACTACAAGGTGAGCACCGTTGCTGAAGACCATAAGATCTAGTCGGCCTGTGCACAGAAGATCGTATGTTAAAGTTAAACATTGTGTTTCTCCACCAGGGGGGGCGCTACTCTTTAAAAGCCCAGAACTTGCTCGGGCCGGACGGCATTGTGTGGTTCTCCTGGAAGGACTCAGACTTCTACTCTCTGAAGGCAGTCACCATGATGATACGGCCTCGCAACTTCAGGCCACGCTTCTCACCGTAGTGATGATGGTTCGCCTCTAAGACTGCAATCTGCCTCAAGCAGCTGCCAGGACTAAAGTCTGTATTAATCCGCTGCTGAAAATAGTCCCCAATAAGTGCATTATTTCCTACCTGCATGATTACATCTGCAGAAAGCTGTTTTTTTTTAATTAATGAAATTTCTGAGCCTTTTCACAAATAAAAATGTATTTGCACACCACTTTTTAAAGGTGTTTGTCTTCAGAAGGAACCAATCAGCCACAGACAGACTTATTGTACGTGGAGCCAACGATTAAGAAGCAGCAAACACAGAAAGTGTTAACAGATAAACTGCTGCATCAGTCACGAGTCTGAGATATCTACAGGTACAACAGCTGTTCTGACATCAGTCATGTATTTCCCGCTGCAGATGTTTGGATACAGAGGATTTTTCTTTTAGTCTTCAGTTGCAATTGGCTTCAACAACATGCAATATTTCTCACTGTAGACACTCAAACAGAAACAAATGTCATCATACATTATTTATTGGAACAATTACAGGTCATAGTGATTCATCTACACAACTCCTCAAACTGCGACAGACGAATCAGTGCGAACTCGGGCAGGTTGTGTTCTCAGTCATGTTACCTGCGCAGGTGAACCTCCTCACGATCGACTCTAATACAACATTCTTTACAGACAGATGGATCATTAAGAGGTCAGCGGGGCTCCGTGCTCTTGTTGTGTGGTTGGATAGTTTCCCAGCAGGGTGTCTATGTGGGGCGCTCCCTGGGGCGGGTGACATACTGCCACCACAGAGGAGGGAGGTCGCCCTCCTTGCGTGCAGGAGGGAGGGCTTCGGTCTTTGGGCCGCCTGCTTTAGTCTCAGCCTCCAGCTGGGCCACCTGGAACCAGATGGGAGGAGACAAAAGGTTTAGAACATGATCTGCAAATAACAATTCACAGATTATTTCTACCTCCATCAAGGAGTGTGAGACTAACCCGTTTGTTGGTTTGTGAACAGAATTACTCAAAAACTACTGAACAGATTTCAAGCAAACTTAGAAGGACGATGTGTCTCGGCCATTAACTTTTGTTATGGGTCCAGAATACGGGACGAATACAGAATAACATTCCCAGATGTGGCCTTTTTTAAACATATTTCGAACATTTCTCAGGGAATAATGCATGGATTTCGTTTGAAAAGGCGAATGACATCTATGAAGAACTTCAATTTCATGCAGATCCAGATAAAACCTGGACATTGACACATTAGGTACCATTCTAAATTTTCATTTCAAGATGAAATATTATTTTAGAAAGTGGTAACCATTCAAATTCTTTAAGTTTAAGCAGTACGTTGAATGTCTTCTTCTAATCCTTCAGAGATGCTTTTTTTATTAAAATAGTTGGTTATTTACTGTTCAAGCAAAATTAAAATTGTTTTATCTCTAACTTTGACACAAAGATATTGACACGTTGATAGTCAATAGTTTAATTTAACTCTAGTGTCACCTGGTGGAAGGAACTGTTACTAACTATTCCCTTCCTGTGAACTAAACTCACCTCTTTGTCCCAGCTCTGCAACCTCAGTTTCTTCCACTGCTCTCTCTTGGAGAAGTAGTCGGGGTACATGGCCTTCTCTGAAGGGTGCCAGTACTCCAGCACCCACTCTGGAACCTGCAGGAACAAAGCAGAGCTCAGGATGTTCATCAAGTAACATTAATGGACCGTCAGCTGTTCAACATCATGATTTCCATTACAAATTATTTAATGTGATTGTTGCTACGTGCAAAGATAGGCTGCCGGTCTGATTTTTGGAGGCTTTCACATTAAAAAGTCAGTTAAAATCTCAGAGATCATTCACATCTGTGTGTGTGATTTCTCAGAATATGTGATGAAGTTTTATTTGTAGTCCATGTTGATACAGTTCAGTTGCATTAACTTTACACCTCCAGCAGAGGGCAGTAACAACGTCACAGTCAGGGCAGCACATATATCAATGTGTGTCCCACATGTGATGTGTGCACATTTTATTTTATTTATTTTTTTAAGGACAAGTTGCTCAAAGCAGCACTCAGCTTTATGTAACGGAACAATTTAACAATATTATACTGTTAGTCAGTGGTATTGTAACACAGAGAAACTTCTGTGAATAAAAAAGGGGGAACAAGGAGAAACAAATTAACAATAAATTCAAATAACTTTGCTCTAAATTCCTTCTGAAGAGGAAGTTCATAGTCAGCATCACACGAGAGCAGCTGGAGCCGTTCCTCACCTTGTAGCACTCATATCTCTCGTATGAGGTCCCTCCAGGAGAGTCGGGGAAGATGTAGGGCTGAGGATGTTGGTTGGCCCAGAACTCCTCCTCTCCCATCTTCAGCATCTTGGTGGCCTTAATCATGTCCTTCTCATTCTTGTTTTCATCGAAGCGAGCCCGCAGCAAGCAGGCGTAGAACCGGTATTTGTCTCTATAACGGGACAACGACACAACAATTAAATATCTTAAAATCAGTCAACTCATGGTGTCCTGTCCCTGCAAAACATTGTGTGGGATAAAAGTCTTGTAACAATACAACCATTAAAATGTCCGACACAAACAGAGACATTATACACGTATTTAGAACTTCAATGAATAATCAGTTTGTTTTGATAGTGCAGGTTTTTTTGGCTCAAACTTCTGACTCCAGCTTACTAAATGTGAATATTTTCTGGTTTCTTTCCTCCTCTGTGATCAAAACAGGACATGTGAGGACGTCATGCTCGGCTTTGGGACACTGATTGACATTTGTTTTCCATTTTCTGAGATTATATGGACCAATGGACAATTCAGCATTTAAAACAATCAGTGGATAAGTTACAAGAACTTTTACTCACACAGAAGCCAAATGTATGTTGTTGTTTGTTTAAAAACACAAAGTTTAATGACGGGGGGAAAACTATATATTGTTATTTTGTTTTTTAAATCAAAAATGTAAATACTGGCCTCAAACTGACAAGTATGGTTCTGGGTCTGAATTAGTTTTCTGTCACATAGTCTTGTATTTAATGTGACTTTACAATATGTGTAACCACCTTTAAAAGGGTTAGGGTCCTTATTAAGTTGTTATTTGAGTAAATATCTAGACATTCAATTTCAACGAGTGACTCTACAGGAAACAGATCCCCAAATCCTTCTCATAAAAGGTAAAATATCATCTATAACGAATCAATATACCTGTGATATCTCAGCAGAGCTCATGATGTATCAGTTCATTGTTCTCTTTAAGTATGTCTTAATTGGTTATTTGACTGACTGTATCTAAATCCATTATTATCTGATAACTGAGTGTCAATAAATGAGGCAGGTGTAAACATCTCCATACTGATGCTTGGAGCAAACTTTTGCAAAACAGTGCTTGGAATGTTGAGCCAATGACTGCTGCCTTTTATTGATAAGCAATTAAAATATTTAAATATAGATATGTATAAAACTGTATAAAGATTTCAGGCTTATCGATTGACAATAACCTAAGTTAACCATCTGTCTTAGAAGAGGTAAGTTTAGTTTCAACTTGTATATTTGCTGATTTGAACGCTAGCCGGCGCCCTGAAGTGTAAATTAGCAGCATATTTGTCCGATACGATGTTTAACATGAACAGGACAGTGTCAGATACACGTGTATATGTTTGGAAAGGTTGAGATGAGGAGGAAAAGTATTCTGGCAGTTGAATCGACAATATTGAGGAATGAGTGACCTGGTTAGCAGTTAGCTTAGCTGCTAGCTTAGCAGCAAACAGACGCACCGCAGCAGCTACAAACTGTATTTTCCGCTCTTCACGGCAGAGTTTAAACGTAGACAGCTCTTCTTACCTAAAGATGCACCACGACTCGAGGTGTCTCAGTGATTTCTTGTACAGCCGCAGCACTTTCTGCTGGTGAGTTAGAAAGGCAGAGGCCATTTTCGCCGTCCCCTGTCACCTTCTCGCCGAGCAGCGCGGAGGATTCTGGGATAGATGTGCGGTCGGACGTCAGGACCGTAAATGCAAACAACACGCGCATTCATGTTTCTTGTTTTTGTTCCTTTTTTGGATAGAAGTTTTGATAAATGTATATTTAAGGGCTTCTAAACGTCACTAATCACAATCCGTTGTGTCTCATCTAAATTCTTGGATACAACAGGAATAGTTTCCATTCAATAATGTGCTTTCCCTCTGTACTACAGTTATTACGGTATTGAAGCATTATGGGATTGGTGAGAGCTGCTGCATGTGTGTTTCTTTTCAGGGGGATTGCTCGTACAAACATGGCTCAGCACAAGTTCATTGGTAAGATACTCCTGTTTATAGCTAGGTTAATAAAGATAAAGATAAATAGAAGGTATAAGTGTCACTATATGCTTGTGTCTGCTGTAAACAGACAAGCCTGCATGGTTAGTTAGCATGGAAGCTACGAGCTAACCCTGCTGAAAAAATGACAACACAGCAGTCACAGAGCTCTGCAGCTGTCAGATGGTTTGTTCTTGATTTATACAAACTACTCCAACTACTACTGCTAATTAAGTATTAGTTTGAGTCCATATCATTTGAAACCTTACCCACTGTAGGTTTATAGGACTGGGTAAAGAGTTTGATTAATATACCTGCTTACATAAAATGCTTTCAGTGTCAGATAGTTTAAAAAAAAGAAGCATATTTTAGTTTTTAAAAGCATATTGAACATTAAATAATTAGTCAGTTGATTAGTTAATCAATGGGAAAGGAACTTGCAACTTTTTTGATGAGCCTTAAATGAACTTTTAGGTCATTTTAAAAAGAAGAAATCCAGATGTGCCCACATCAGCGTCTTAATATGTGACTGTTCCGCTTTCCTCCGTCTGTTATCATTACACATTAAACTCTTTGAAGCTATGACATTGTTTTGACATTTTAAAGATTGAACTTCAGTTGCATCCTTTCAGATAATGTGCTGGGAAAGAAAATAACAAATCAAATCTGCTCCATCTGGACATAAATGTTAACAAGGAGCTGTGAAAAACTGACAATATTCTTATTAACAACATCAGAACTTGAATCCAGTGGATCACTGATGAACCAAAAGATGTGCCATGAAATACACCAACATAATGTTGTAAACTGTCGTAACCTTGAAATATCTACCTTTACTACCTCAATTAAAATGTGTGGTGAAGATTAACCAGAGCTGAAACATGTAGTTGATCAGATAATAATGTTATTGAATTTATTCTTAATGGAAACATACATTGTTCAGTAATGCTGCAGTAAAATAGTAATAATAAAGAGAAGGATGTTTGTCCTGCGTGTCACATTCCAACACATGAAGAAAGAATCACAACAAAATGTTTGTGGTACTGATAAAATCTCCGTCTGCAGATATCGGTGTGAACCTGACAGATCCGATGTTCAGAGGACTCTACAGAGGGAAGCAGAAACATGACGGTGAGCTACTCTTTCTGTTTGACTCGTGAGTTGTTGAGACAAAGTGAGTCTGAGTCCAGCTGAGATTTCTTTTATTTTCTTTTGGACAGATGACTTCAATCAGATCATCGACAGAGCTCTCAAAGTCGGGGTTGAAAAGGTAAGTGCTCGTGTTGCCATCAAAACAGTGGTATTGCATTAAAGATGGCGACGTTGGTCGGGTTGTGGAGAGTGAAAAACAACTATTGGATGAAATGTAATCCTGAGATTTATGAGGAAATTTACTTTTATAGTTCTAAGTTAAATGTTTCAACAACCATCTGACTGACAGAAATGATTTAAACATTTATGTTCCTCTCAGGATGAATTGTAATAACTTTGGTGATCCCAGGTCAAAATTAAAATCTGTCAAACACTTGAATTCATGACCACATATGTGCAAAAGTGATTATACTCCCATCACCTCCGCTGTGTTTTGTGTTGAGAGCTAATTATCAATGCTAACATGCTAAATGAAGGTGGTGAACATGGTAACCTTAATACCTGCTCAACACCAGCATGTGAGCATATAAGCAAGGCTGCTTTTCAGAAATGTAACACCTGTTGCTTTGTTACAGTTTATGATCACAGGAGGAAACCTTGAAGACAGCAAAGAGGCCCTCAAACTAGCTGAAACCAGAGGTAATGATGGCAATGACAGACTCGTTGTGGAACAAAGTGCGATGAGGCTTCCAGATTGTTTTCTTTGGAGAGACTGCTCGCTGTAACTTGGCCTCTTTAATTACAGATGAGTTCTTCTGCACGGTCGGCTGCCATCCCACCCGCTGCAGCGAGTTTGAGCAGAACGGAGAGTCGCAGTACATCTCCGGGCTGAAGGAGCTGGCAGCAGCACACAGAGGGAAGGTGGTGGCCATCGGAGAGTGTGGACTGGGTGTGTACTGTTGGAAGAGCTTTGTGTGTGCAGAAATTAAAAAAGCAAACACAGAACAGAACAGCAGTCTGTACAGAGGTTATGTTCAACAGTAATGTAAGATTAAATGAACCTTTATTGATCCTCAAGGGGGAAATGCAGGTGTAAACACAGAGCAGCTGATAAAGGTCAATAGAGAAAAAGTTAGAAATACATAATAGAGAAGTAAAATGTTGTAATGCTAATGCTTAACAAGGGTTTTCTAATGATCAAATAGCTCTTTATTATGATAAACATGGTTTAGCTAACATAAAGTTCTGCTGGACCACAGGAGTGATAGTTACTGACAATACTTTACTGACAATGGTCCTCCAGTAAAAATCAGCATTTCCAGCTAAAATGGCAATTTACAACAATAATAATGTAATTTTTTATTGATTCAAATTGTGCTTTGCTTCAAAAACAAGGATATTTCTCAGTGACTTACACTTTTTAGCAGTTTATCTTAACATAAAGTACAAATATGTATTAGTTTAGTGGTTCTGATTGTACAAGTTGGATGTTTGGGTTGTAACAATAAGTATTTCCATTGTTCAGTTTGAAATAGTTGATATTGTAATGTGTGTATTTTCTTCTTGTTCCAGATTTTGACAGGTTGGAGTTTTGCCCAAAAGAAACTCAACTCAAGTAAGTTTATTGGCTGCAACTATTTTACCTTTTGACTCTTTAAAATGAGCCTTTGGCTGGTCGTGATGCCTCCGTTATAAAATCTGTTCGGAGCTTCTGGGTCTGAACAGTGAAGCCGGTCGGTGACTGCACTGTTTTTTAAAAAGAAGTCTGATTGTATCTAAGCTTATGAGAGCATGACCCTACTTCTCACTTGATTTATCACCTCAGAAATAATTGACTTAAGGAGTTTATGGTCTCAATCTCTAGTTTCAAGTCTTAT
Source organism: Sparus aurata (assembly GCF_900880675.1). Lineage (NCBI taxonomy): Eukaryota > Metazoa > Chordata > Actinopteri > Spariformes > Sparidae > Sparus > Sparus aurata. The sequence goes on along the minus strand of NC_044189.1, from coordinate 2,585,528 downwards.
GTAACACAGCGCGATGTTGATTGTGTAGATTATGGTCCCAGTTAGAGGGTTTGCATCAGGTTGGGACTTCCTTGTGATTATAAAGTCACCACCACAGCCTCCCTAGTTCCACCCTCTCGCCCAAATATGGCCACGCCTGCCAATAATGCCAAACTCATCAGTAACACCATTATACAGTCTGTGATGTCAGTTTAACCTGTAACTATTTCACAAAAACAATCAAAACCCTTAAAAATATTCAATTTACAATGATATCAAACACATGAAAAACAGCAAATCTTCCCATCGGAGATGCTGGAATGAGTCACTCACTTTTCTCTTCATGTTCTTCTCCCTCTTTCTGCTCTTTCTCTTCCGTATCAGATACTTTGAGAAGCAGTTCGAGCTGGCGGAGGAGACCAAGCTGCCGATGTTCCTCCACTGCAGAAACTCCCATCAGGAGTTCATCGGTTGGTTCGTGCATCCAAAGCCTGGTCGAGCTCATGAGAGCGATAACGACATTCACCGTTTGTTTTCTCTGTTTTGACAGACATCATGAAGAGGAACAGAGACCGATGTGTTGGAGGAGTAGTGAGGATATTTATATCATACTATATACGACTACACTAAAGTAAACACTGTGTGCTCTGATCCATGTTTGGTGGACAGAATAAAAGACAGTAATACAGAGTGTCAAACTGCTGCTTGTCTTTGCCACTGATACACACTTTTTCCTCCACAGTATGAAGAGTTGATACATAAATGAGTCCACTAGAGTTTCAGATCAGGTTGTTGACAGGTTACTCTTTACTTTCAGGTGCACTCATTCGACGGGACTGCAGAGGACGCTGCTGCCCTCGTTGACCTCGACCTCTATATCGGAATAAATGGATGGTGAGAGGATTCAGAATCAGAAATACTTATTAATCCCCCGAGGGAGAAATGTGGTATTTATGTTTAGAGAAAGTGCAGATGGAATAAGGCTGCATGCACGTCAATGCATGAACACAAATACGATGAGGAAACTCTGCAAACTGCTAACATTGATGTCATGAGGGATATAAAGGTGATTCAAAGTTTGGATTTCCTGTTTTGGTGAAACCTTGTGGCCTTGAAGCTGATAATAATAATTATTAATATTAACGATGCAGCAATTTGACCTGTTTTTATTGGTGTTTATGTTTCTCAGTTCCTTGAAAACAGAAGCCAATATAGAAGCTATGAAGTCGATCCCTACAGAGAGGCTCATGATAGAAACTGGTGAGTTGCAGCCAGCTTATTGTAATAATAATGAATATATTTGATCACACTGAGTGATCCTGATGTTCCAGTTAAATGGCTCCTGAATTACTGCTTTAAAATATCAGATTTAAATTGTTTTCAGCCCGACAGTGAAGCGCTTTGAAACACTCAAACTGAAGATGTCGGGTTGAATGTCTTCAGTAAAAAATATACATGTTTTGTATGTTACATTTCTGTTGTTACTGTGTTATTATATTACTTTTATATTATTATTTTATATTATACATCTGATCGTTCCCAGATGCTCCGTGGTGTGGTGTGAAGAACACTCACGCTGGCTCCAAACACATTAAAACCACGTTTCCCACGAAGAAGAAATGGGAGGCGGGGCACTGTCTGAAGGACCGGAACGAGCCCTGTCACATCATGTGAGTAACATCAGTAGTTCACAGCTTAGCAAAAATCAACATTTTCAACCCTTAAAGCACTACATTTTAGTAACTAATACATTGATTTTATATTTGTCTCATCCAGACAAGTTCTGGAGGTGATGGCAGCAGCGAGGGAGGAGGACCCGATGGAGCTGGCCACCACGATCTACAACAACACCATCAAAGTCTTCTTCAGCTCCAGCTGATGAAGAACGACTCATTTGGCTTTATATGACTGTGTGTGTGTGTGTGTGCGTAATCTGTGTATGTGTGTGTGTGCCTGTTTGAATGATAAAACTCTCCCTTTGCCAAATAAAAAAAATCAGTAAGTCAAACAGCTTCCTGTCCGTCTTCAGTTATTGTTTGTGTGTCACGTATCTGTAAATCAAGTTTCTGTTAGTTTGTTTCATTCAAGGTCATTTAGATTTAACAGACACTTAATTTATCATGTGTTACTTAATAAAAACATGAACATTAACAAACTTGTTGAAAGATAAAGAAGACATTTGTATCTACAAAGAAATGAACATGGTTTTGCTTATTGTTTAATTTCATATCTGTTAGTTGAAGAGTAAAGGTTGCAGCATGTTATCACCACAGATTAAGTGGTTTCTGATCAATTGAAATTATTTATTTTGTATTTTTATTTCAAGAATAAGGGATAGGAAACCTGTACATACAGATTTATATCTGTCTGTGCAGCCACTTATGAAAGAATAAGGATTTGTTTCTGATAAGTGTGTCACAGTTGTTCCAGTTGAAGGCGTTGAAATTATGAATAAAATACAACTGAAGGCTGAAATGACTTGTTGATAAACTGAAACGTCAAAAGTAAATAAAATCCTCTGATTAAGTTAAATTTATGATTTGGAATGAAATACCAAACTGAATTGGGGGGTTTTAAAGACATCTATCATGATGTAACATTACAAGTCTGTCAAACGTGTGACGTCAGCTGCCACACCCTCTGACGCTGGGAGTCACGTCAACCACGTCACGTTACGTCGGAACTAACAGCCAAGCAACTTCTGCGGTCTTCCCAAAGCGATAGGATATGGCCAGTCCGGCGTTATCGTCGTATATTAACCGATAACAGGCGAGCCGGGACCGGAGGGGAGCTCTGACGGGGGACAGCTGGTGGCGGTAACATGCCGGATGGCCGCAGCTCGACACTGAACAGAAGAAGAAGAAGCAACAGGAGGTTGAGCTGGGTGGACATGGCGGACAGCAGCAGGTCCCCAGCTATCAAGTAAACGTCAGGCAAAGCGAAACCGGAGACAGCAGGCGGCTGCTGGCGGACTTTAACTTATTTTAATGTTACATGGATAACCGGGACTCCCCAGGACTGTGAGCCCTCCGCTGAAGCCGCATGGCGTCCACTCAAGCCCGTATAGGCCAGCAGGCCTTAGCGGTGCTGGATGTGGCTCTGCGAGTTCCCTGTATCTTTATTATCGACGCCATTTTTAACTCTTACTACGACCCTGGCTCGGGATGGGCCGGTGCGATGGGGAAAGTGCTGGTCAGAGTCATGGGTAAGCATCGTAAAGTGTCCAGTCCACCACCAACAGCAGCCTGCAGGTCATGTGAACGGCACACAACAAACTGACAGCTAGCTTACTGCCGCCGCGTTAGCCGTGACGTTAGTCAGCAGTGTGAAGCTATGTCACCTGTCAGACCGAGTCAAGCCGGTTTAACTACCAGCTGTAGCATCAATACAAGACATCGACATCACTGACGGTGCTTAAATAGTTTGTTTTAAACGTAATTGGGGTTGTTCTGTTGCTAAAATCTTGCTAGCTAGCCGCTAACGCCAGGTACTTTGTCACAGGTGTCGTGACCCCGCTGTAATCTGACGGAAGTCTTCAAAGTGACCGTGGTGGGACAGCCTGTCATCCTGCCTGTCCAAATATACTTATTTATCCCACTAACACTGCTGGAAAGCTCTTATCTGTTACCAACTTAATGTAGTCATGATGGGGGATATGAACAAAATGAATATTGCAGTAATAATAATTATTATTTTGATTTCATTAAAGGAGCATTATGTGGTTTTGAGTAAACAAGCTGTTCTCAGAGGACAATAGTGTACTCTGCAGTCCTAAATACCCAGAAACCAGTTCGCACTTTTGCACCTCTAGTTCCTCCGTCTTAAAATCTTTTTCTTTTTCTAACTGGTTTTCAGTTTATTGCCTGAAATAAGGTATGAAGTTATTAACACGTCTTGTTCTACGACATGAAATACATCATTAACTGTCCCTTAGTTTAATTATAAACCTCTTCCGTATGTTAAAAACATTGGTTGCTAACAAATAACAAATAGATTGACCGATCAATCAACCAATCATTTCCTCTGTAATAACTACACTATTATCTTGATTTTCCAATCTTTTATTAGTAGAGTATTATTGATCTTCTAGTAAAAAGTAAAGGTTAGTGTACTTGTGACTAAAAATCCTCTTAATTTCTAAAGATATCATATTTTAGATTTCACAATATGACGAATGTTTATTGAGACATTACACTGATTAACACCTCATTTGAAATGATATGTTTCTCAGTGTATCACAGACTTCATGAGCCCTGCAGAGCCTTTAAACCAGTCGATGTTAATCACAGCTGTTTGGCACAAACAACAGCCAACTAAAGCTTCACACTGTGGAGTTTATAGTCATTAGCAGAAAACACTGCAGACGAACAACTACCAGATTGCATAACTCTCCGTTTGTACAGTTTGTGGACCTTTGAACAGCTCAGAGCTCATGAAAGTCCTCCTGTTGTTAGCCAAGAGCTTTGGGTTTGGAGAGGCGAGGGGCCAAATAAGATGCCTTTATAAAAAGTGGGTCAGCCAACAGTCTCAGGTTTCTTCAACCCACAAGTGTTTTTGTTTTGTACCAGCTCACACAAACATACAAACAACTTACCTAAAGTTAAACTTAAAACAAGACCAGCAAAAGTGCCCAACACTGATAAAAAAAAACTAAATGTAAACAATAATATATATATAATATATAAAGACCAAAGACTCTTTATGCACTGTGATAAATGACAAAGAGAAGCAGCAAATCCTCACATTTAAGAGGCTGAAACCAGCACGTTTGACATTTTTGCGTGCGACTAATCGTTGCAGCTCTAATAAAAAGGGTATAGAAAGAGTCAGGTGACCACATACTGCAGAGACAACACACTGTCAAACATACATGAAGACATCTCACACAACTAATAACTGCACTGTCATAGTGATAACCAAACGTCGAGGCCCGTCTGACCGGTTCAGCTCATCCTATTGGTTCGTAATGACGCTCATATATGTTTAAACCAACATCATTACAGTCATAACTGATAGGAAGTGCACACGCACACAGTAGCTGCATGCTACACTATTATTATATGTATTGTATTCAGCATTCCTTTCACATGAAGGCTCGGTTGCTCAGTTTTTCCATTTGGTTCTGTGTGCTTTTGTTTTTCTTCTTCTAGTTTTTTGCTTGTGCGCCAAGTTCATTTCTGCAAAACTACAGAGAAGTTAAAACTGATCGTATCTTTATGTTGCAGCTTTACGTTTGTTAGGCATCTATTTTCTCTCATGACACAGCGGTTTGACTTAAAATACTTGTTGTGGTCGCCAGAAAAACAGCTATAAATCTCCCCGGATGTCCTTAAAAACATCGAGCGGTATGACTCGGAACTGTCCGGCCTTTTGCAGCCTTGTAATAACGAGCCTAATAGAAAAATGTATCATTGGTTGTTTGAAATTGGTATAAAATGTTGATCAGTGTTCAGCCAATATGAAAACTGTCCTTTTGGTGGTAGTAATGCAGAAAAAGAGAGATCATAGCAAAGATTGTGTGTTTATCAGCCAATATTTCTGAATCTTTTACTCCCCACATTATCTGTCAGACTCAAGATGACGTCTTCAGATCTCTTGTTTTGTCCTCAACCCAAAGATATTCAGTTCACTGTCACAGAGGAGGAGAGAAACCAGAAAATACTCACAGTTAAGAAGCTGCAGAGAATTTAGTCTTTTCTTTCCTACAGAATGACTCAAACCAATCAATCAGATTATCAGAAGACTTGGCCGTTGATTTGATAGTTGAGAGCTGATTGTTGAGTCATTGTTCTGCCATCAGGACTGAAGAGCTGCAGGTGTTTTCTTCTTCTCTGACACTCGTCAGTCACTCTCAGAGAACGATATTCACAATCTTCTCCTGAAAATCAAAAACACTTGATGCTGTTTTGTCAAACAGATTGATCAGACAAACCTACAGGTTACAGTCAGTCGATGACTTCAGTTTATTTTAGATAATTGACCTTTTTGTCTCTTTAATGTTGTCCTCTGCTAACTGTGTCTCAGGTGTCCTCATCTCCAGCGTGGTGCTGCTGCTCTCCCAGAAAGCCTTGTTCAAGTTCTACACCCTCTTCTTTGCCGTTCTTCTCGGCATGGCGGCGGTCCTCTTCAACTACTACGCCACCTCCCACATAGACTTTTACAGCGCCTACTACAAAGCAGCACTCGGGTTCAGGTTGATGCCCAGAAACGGGCCGACGCTGTGGCTGGGTATGGCCGCAGTCCAGCTAGTTTTTGGCGTGGGCTACGTCTTCCTGCTCAACCTCCAGTCGGTGTTCGCTGCTCTGGTGGTCCTGGACATCATGATCCCTCTGTGGGGGCTGATGATCGAGCTGCCGGCAGACGTCAGGCAGCTGGTGGCTGTGTTCTCGGGCCTGGCGCTGGCTCTCAACACGGCCGTGTGCCTGGCCATGAGGCTCAAATGGTTTTACTACTCATGTAGGTACGTCTACCTGCTCGTACGGCACATGTACAGGATCTACGGGCTTCAGCTGCTGTTAGAGGACACGTGGAAGAGGATCAGGTTCCCTGATGTGCTGCGGGTGTTCTGGCTGACCCGGGTCACAGCCCAGGCCTTGATCCTGGTCTACGTGGTGCGGGCGGTGAGGAGGGAGAGCGGTGACGCCACAGGTGGTGCTGCAGACGGGAGCTCCGACTCACAGGTAAGAGCCAAACAGTCTGCTTTTAATGTGTGTGTCTGCGGATCAGACAGGAACTGAATTTATTTCAAATCCTGAATGTTGTATCTTTTTAAGACTTGCAACAGTCTGAATGTAGGATTTCTAAGTTGTGTTCTGTGTCCCTGCTCGTTCTCAGGGTTACCTGCTGAGCTGGGACGTGTTCTGGGACCTCACCAGTAACCTCATCATCTCCGGCTGTGACTCCACACTCACTGTCCTGGGGATGAGTGCCGTCATCTCCTCTGTTGCACACTACCTCGGCCTCAGCATCCTGGCCTTCATAGGTACGACTGAGTGTGTTGTAACATTTCAAATCTGTCATACTGGCTGTAAGAAAGCTCCTGAAGTTCAGCGTTTTGACTCTTCAGGTTCGACGGAGGAGGAGGACAAGCGTTTAGGCTTCGTGGCTCCTGTTCTGTTCTTCATCCTGGCTCTGCAGACCGGCCTCAGCAGCCTGGACCCGGAGGAACGCCTGGTACGTCACTGCAGCTCCACAGCTGATTGACACATTGATCACTGAGGCGGGTGTAATTAGTGGATGTAGACAGTGATCATGGACACAGCTGACACTGAAAGCTTCTGAGTTGATTCTGGATGTTTAGCGTCTTTCTGAAACTTCACCTTTATTATAGATTCTTTGTTGATTTCCACTGTCCTCGGTTTTTGTCGCTTTGACGTACCTCGTCATTAACAAAGGCTCCTCAAACCCTCTGAAACAGGTCCGCCTGAGTCGGAACATGTGCCTTCTGCTGACGGCCATCCTGCACTTCATCCACGGCATGACAGACCCTGTCCTGATGTCTCTGAGCGCCTCCCATGTCTCCTCTGTTCGCCGCCATTTGCCTGTCCTGCTGGTGTCCGTGGCGCTCTTCGTGCTCCCCGTGGTGCTCAGCTACGCCCTCTGGCATCACTACGCCCTCAACACCTGGCTCTTTGCTGTCACAGCCTTCTGCGTGGAGCTCTGCCTCAAGGTGAGGACGGAGAATTTTTCAATCAAATTTGAATCATGATGTTGGTTCAGTGGTCGATGACTGATGGATGTCCTCCAGACAGCCCACAGTGTGCACATCTAACTCCTTTCCCTCCCTCCAGGTGGTGGTGTCGCTGACCGTCTACGGCCTCTTCATGGCGGACGGCTTCTCTAACGTCCTCTGGGAGAAGCTGGACGACTACGTCTACTACGTGCGCTCCACAGGCAACATCATCGAGTTCCTGTTTGGGGTCATCATGTTCGGAAACGGCGCCTACACCATGATGTTCGAGTCGGGCAGCAAGATCCGCGCCTGCATGATGTGCCTGCACGCTTACTTCAACATCTACCTGCAGGCCAAGAACGGCTGGAAGACCTTCATCAACCGCCGCACGGCCGTCAAGAAGATCAACTCCCTGCCGGAGATGCGCGGGGACCAGCTGAGGGACATCGAGGACGTGTGCGCCATCTGTTACCAGGAGTTCGCCACCTCGGCCCGCATCACGCCCTGCCACCACTACTTCCACGCGCTGTGCCTGAGGAAGTGGCTCTACATCCAGGACACGTGCCCCATGTGCCATCAGAGAGTTTACGTTGAGGAGGAGAGCCGCGACAGAGCCGCCTTTTCTAACAACAACGGGGGCTACGCAGCGCCGCAGGACGCCGCTGCCGCAGCCCCGCCTGCTCCAGGGGAGGAGCAACACGGACAGCCGGTGGACGAGCTGCCAGCTGACGGAGCGGCGGCCGGCGTCCAGGCTGCAGGAGGAGCAGGGGAGCTCGACAACGAGCTGCTGGAGGACAACGACAGCATAGAGTACGACGAGGACGAGTGGGGGACTCAGAACGGCAACTCGCCGATAGAAGAAGACTATATTAATGACGACACAGACTCCACAGAGGACTGACGAGAAGAGATCTATAGAAAAGAATATACGTATATCTTTATTATATTTAAGTTAAAAAGAATTATGAAACAGCATCTTAATTTGTTCTTGAAAAAATGTCAGGGATGTCATTCTGTTCCTCCTGTTAGTTTCTTTTTGTTTGAATTTGAGTTTGGGTTTTACTCTAAAGGGCTCGTGGAAAGAGTAACTGCTGCTCTCATTCTGTGTGTGTGTGTGTCGAGTGTGTGTGTGTGTGTGTGTGTGTGTGTGTGTGCGCGCCAACCGGGGCTGCATGATGTACACCAAAAACTCATACTGTTAATTTTCTTCCTGACACAAATCTTGCCATGCCGTGATTTATTCCCCGATGCCTCACAGCCGACACACATCAGTGAGTTAAATCATCAGATCTGTTTATCTGCTGTGGTAGAGAAAAGAGGAGAAGCCAAACTTCAGTCACATCCCAACTTTCTTTAGATTTTGTCACTTATGCAGCCTCAATGTGTATTTGGGTACGTGTGCCTGAGTGTGTGTGTGTTTGCCTGCCGACTTATAATGTGCTTAGACGGCGATGATGTCTTAAAAGATGCAGTTACGTTCCCTGGAAGTGTGTTATCGGAAAACAAGGGGAGTGTTTTAGTTGGTTAACGACAAAAATGTGGAGCGACGAAAACAAATCGAAGCTTTAATCCGTCTGTGAGATAAGAGAGTTTGTAGAAAGACACATTTGAAAGTGAATATATTTGGGTTGTGGACAAAATATGGCAGTTTTGACGTTGTCTTTGACCACAATCGACATATTTCACCGGTTTCTGGCACTTTATAGACCAAACAACTAATCGATTAATCCAGAGAATAATCAACAGCAGCCCTGTTGTTCATGTCATGTGTCTGGCTGCTCAAAACATCGATTTAACTCTCGCGCTTCTGGCCTTAAATGTTTGACTTACCAAATCAGCCTCTCAAACGTGTCACAGACTGATCACAGCTCCAGTTTGTGGCACGTTGTTCGTCATTTTTGTCGTTCACAAACTGAAACAGAACATTTGTGACCCGGTCCAGAGAGAGAGAGAATGAAGGCAGGAGAGTGAAGCAGTTTTTCTATCGACTCTGCACCAGCCAGAGAAAAACAGAGAGGTGTGTCTGATTAAAAAACAAAAATGACTTGCTACTGTAATCACTGATATACCTCTATCATTACTTACTACTGGTCTCTTGTGTGACCTCACTTACATTTGTGTACGTTATTGTACATATAATAAAACAAATACGTGCACACATTCTCCTGTAGGATAAGAAAAGACTTTAATTTGTTTTTTTTCCAACTTTCCACATTTCTCTTTACAAGAATCAGTATTTAGTTTGGTTAATTATAAGTTCCACACCCAGAAATGATTGTTAGTAATGATCGCGCTGGTTTGGAGTAGAAGTGCAAAGCCACATCTGAAGAGCTGTATACCCAAAAAATGCTAAGCTGTATTGGGTGAAAGGGTTTTTTCTTGATGCTCGTCAGTAAACGGCAGAAAAATACAGTATGAGAAGGTGCAGCATTTCTTTTTTAAGGAAAAAACAACTTGGGTTTGTTTTACATGTTGGTTATTAGCCGTGCTGTAAGAGATCATGTCAGTCAGTACATTCTGTTTCTCATCACTGGTACAGATCGACTCTCGTTGCGTCAGGCAGCTTCTAGTCTCAGGGTCCCTCTGCACGGCTGGAAGACTACTTTCAATACATTGAGGAACTTCCAGGCCTAAAAGAAATGTAAGAGAGCTGCAGAAGAGTCTGAAAACTCACATGTTTTTTTGGCTATTTCTGATGTTGCAGATGTCATTTCATTTCAGGTGTCATAATGTTGAGCTAGAAGAAGCACTGGCTCGGTTCTGTTTTCCCAGCAGCAGACGTCCTACTGAACACTGATCCAAAATCTTTAACTACTGGCATGAAAGCAAATATTAAGCAGCTGTGTTTTCACCTTATTTGACCGTACAGTTCAGCCTGACAGAGATCGTCACTAAGAATTTGTATTAAAAGCTTTCAAGCACAACTCCTCCAAGTATTACATTGTTTAGACTTCCAGAGCCTGAACGTCTTAAAGAGTTTGACTACAAACTCCTGCTCGTTACTGTTGTAATAACAGGTCGCAGAGCGTAAGCTGCGAAAGAATCCACAAAGTTGTTGTCGATGAGACGGAGATGGGGTCTGATTTGATTAGAAAGCTGTGCTTTTTGACATGTTTCAGCGATGGATGAAGGACTGTGATTATTAGTTTGATTGTTCTGAAAGCTTTTTAAAAGGTAAAAGCTGTTCATTTTGCCTTTTGTTTTAAAAAGAGATTTATGTAAATAAAATCATCTTTGATAATGAGTTTGGACTGTATCTCAAATACCATCATCACCTTTTAAATAACTTTATTTATTTAACCCCCATTGCTGTGCAGATCAGTGCTGCCTTTATAATGTGGAGCTGCAGTTCACTGATTGAACCACTAGATGGGGATATTTCAGTATTTTCTGTTGTTTGGCTTTTGAACTCACAGGAATCGGCAGAAAGAAGATGCTCAGCTGAATTTAGGGCCGCCTCCACAGAAATACAGTTTCTAATAAAATTGCAATCCAACAAGAATGTTTTAAAAAAAGATTTATTGGTTAGTTATCAACATAACTTTGCTTTAAACTGTGGTAACTAAGGTGTGTCTTCAGAGTCTGGGGCACCTTCTGCTGGTTGAACTGGCAGACAGAGCAGACTCAGCGTTAGAAGGAAACAGTCATACTACAAGTATTCTGGGAGCGCATGAGGTTATGAGTCACTTGTTGTGTAACAGACAGCTAGTTTCTTTTTTTAGGCGTTTCGTTTCATGAAGGGATTCCCTGCATTCCTACACACGTGTGTTCAGCTGATTATAAATGAAGAGGTGTAGTCAGCTTTTCCGGGCCCTCGGGTATGATTCTGGGTGATCACATGTAATCTACTTTGTACTTTCACTACGTTCTGGAGGCAAATATTGTTGTTTTTTTAGGCACTGCACTTATTTGGTAGCTTCAGTTTTTAAATTAAAGCACTGATTCAAATAATCACAAGAAATAACAAATATCAGTTCCAATAATTGATAAACCCATAATACAGAGTATATACATACATGTAAATAAATGTCATATTTATTTAATTTGTCGACAGGAAAATCCTTTTCATATTCAAATAGTAAAGTAATAATAATATCAATTATTTTTGCTCATCAAGCTACTTTTCCTTCTTCACTCTTAGTAAAGTAATATATTAAGATGATATCTTTACTTTTACTTCAGTATGACTTCTTTCAGGTACTTTTTACAACACAGCAGACAGCCTCTGTCAGGAATCTAGCATCTCAAAATGTGATTCCTGTCTACAGACCATTTGATCAGAGTACATAACATAAAAAGAATATAGTAGTCGACACTGTTAGCACACATACATGTACAGCATATATCTCACTGGCATGTATGGTGCTATGATTCACGAGGCATTCATCACACAATCTGACATGCCTGGATTATGAGACAATGGACTTCTATGCAGACATGTTGGGTTAGGGCACCAACACGTGACATGCAGGTGAAGCTGTTGGTTTAAAAAAAGGCTGTCTGACTCTTGTCCAAACATCATTATTATACACTCTACAAAATATGATAGGAAACCAAAGGAAAAGAAACTTGGAGATTCAGCTGATATATTGTCAAACAAAAAGTTCTCCATTCACTTGCAGCCTGATCGAAAAGACACATGATGACACAAAGTAAAATGTGGTTGACTCCTCCAGACATATTAAACGTTTAAACGTCCCCTGGGTCTGTCACTGTAAGGTTAAAGAAACACTTTAAAGTATTATTTATATTTTGTTTGAGTGACGCGCTAGATTCCGCCGGCGCGAAGTGATGACGAGTTATCAACATCCGGTGGTGGCGCGTAAATAAAGAAGGTCTATTCAAACATTCTTTATTTCTGAACACAGCGTTGGAGGTGGAGCTCGGTCCATTTATTTGAAAGGTGTTCAATGGTGTGTTAAAGTTAAAAAAGGTCAATTTCCCGGCTATGAAACTACCTGATTCACCGACCGGGCCGGCTAACTTCCGGTTTATCGCCCGGCTAATTTGGAGGGGGATTCAATTATTTAATCGTGCGGCTCTTCTAGACTTTCTAAATGTTATTGGACCGAATGGCTCAAATTATGACGGTTGAAACGAGTCATTATGCGGGGATTGTAACGCTCAAAATAATTAATCTATCGTTTTACATACGCTTCTTTCACAACGGATGTTTTGTTGTTTTTCTTCTGTTACAAGTGTTTCCGGCGTATTTGTGACGTAAAACGTGACGTGACCCATGTTTTTACAGATTGTTTACTACCTTTTGGCTCGATTTACAGAAATACCGTTTAGAAATACTTGAAAAAGATGACCCTGTATCAAAGATTTATATTTTAATCCTCTTTTATAAATCCAACGTATTCCCCAGATTAAATGTTAATTTAGCAAAATATTACATTAATAAAATGATGTAATTTCCATTGAAAATGTTAATCAGAATAAAAACAAAGAAAGAAAAAAAGAAAGATAGAAAAGAAAAGAAAATAGATGAGAATCAAGGGAAGTGGGATTTTGGCGATTTTTATCGAGTTTATAAAACACATTTTTTACAGCTAATTTTGCTGGAAATGCGGTGTTACAGTTAATATTTTTGTGCCCTGATTTGGAATCGCCATTACTTATTAGTAGATTTATTATGAAAAGGCCCAACCGGACGCACGACATTTTATTTTGAAAGGCGCCACCGGAACTTTAGCCTTTATTCCGGCGGTTGACATTAAGTAGTTCACATTCAGCTTTAGCTCGAACTTCATGTGCCAAACTCCTGACAGCCGCGTCTTAAAAGATCATGAGACAGTCTGCGCGGCGGGTAGCTCGACACGAAGAAATGTTCGGCTGTTTAAAAGTTAAAACGAGTTTCAGAGAGACGGCCATTAAAACTAGTCGCTCTGCTGTCTGTTGAATCGAGCTAGGAGGAGCGAAGAAGAAGCAACTTCTGCGCCCGGGGAAGGCTACCTGAAGCGGGGAGACGACGATCGGAGGTCGGCGGTCGAAGAAGCGTTAAAAACAGCAGGTTTTATTATTTAGAGAGTTTAGGTAGTTGTGTTTTATTTCGCCACAATGCTCAAGCTGTGTCTACAGAGAGGTTTGACGGTTGTACATAAGTTACCGTCGGGACTGAGGCAGGCACCACCGGTGGCGGCGGCAGCGCTCAGGCTGCCGGGGACAGGGAGCCGCTGTCTGGGCACACACGGGAGGAACGAGCCGAGGGAGCCGCTCAACTCCCCGAAGAGAGCCAAAGAGTTTATCTACCGCCTCCAGCCGAAGGAGAGGACGTGTTTACTGAAGGAGCTGCAGAGTTTCGAGTCCATAGCTATAGCTCAAGGTAAGAGAGACCCGCTCAGGTGTCAAAGGTGACAGAATGAATGACAGGTCACCTTCCCGCCTGCACACCGACACACGTGAACATGCAGCTGCTCACTGTTGTTTTAATGTCAGCATCCATCAGCGTGTAAACACTGTCTACAGGGAGGTGTGTGAGTCAATGTTGGCTTGTTTAAAACTGTTGGACCCCAAGAGCCACACCTGCAGCAGGTGAACCAGGCGATCTAATTGGTTAACTAGTTGATATTTAAAGGGTAACTTCACCATTTTCATACATTAAAGGTGCATTATGTAGTTTTGGGGAAAGATCTGCATTGACTGATAACACACCATCATACTGTTTCACTTTGTTGCCACCTTTCTAGCTTCAAACAGTGTTTTAGGACCTTATTTTCAGGAGAATAGCTTGTTTATTCACTTCTGATTTTGTATTATTACCTCATTAATATTGTAAATATTAAAATTCAGAGTTTGAATTTCATCTCAAACTACACAGTGCCCTTTAGAAAGTGTGTTTTCAGGTCTTGGGAGCTGAATAAAACCTTGTTTGGCTCCAGATGAATGTTTTTGAAAAGGAAGAGCACGTGGAATAAAAATGCGGTCTCTCTCATGCTGCCAAATAGTTTTTGATCATTTTACCAACTGCAAAATAAGGGAGGGGGGGAATAATCTGTGACGAACACAAGTTTATGATACTGACATGTTTTGTTCACACACAATTTTAGAAGCGTAATTTAAATGTGTAGCAGTAAGAAGCTAATGTTGGGCTATAAACAGACGACATCACGGCCACCAGACTGAAACGTCACCACCACTGAGCGTCTTACTACATAATTACTATACAGGTTTCTATAAACTGATCAATGTACAAGTTGTAAAGTCAGAGTGAGAATAGTGTGTAACTGAAGCGGGCCTGTAAAGATAGATTAGTGAGTAGACGAGTCTCCGTGTTACAGATTAGAAATGTATTTACTTACAATCAGAGATGGGCAGATACTTGCTTATTAAATATATCAAAATGAACCCTTTTATTACATTCATTCATTTGGTAAAATGAAGTTGTTAGTTTTTTAGTCTGGCATTCAGCTACCATGGTGACTTGATCTGGTTGTTTACTTCCACATTGAGTCTAAATCAGTGGATTAATTGATTGTCAGTGCAGCCATCTATCAATGAAAGAAGTACTTAAAGTTTACTTCCCTACATCTGGATCAGGGTAAATACCAAAAGTGACACATAAACACCTCGTTATAAACCTCACAACATGTGTGTGTGGTTTGAAAGGAATTCCTTTATTCGGAGTGTGTGTCAGGGTGTGTGTGCTGTCAGTGGGTGTGATCCGACAGGCGAGGGTGTCTCGTGTGTGTGTTTCCTCTCTTTGAGTCACCAGAGGGTATTTTCTGTTTGCTTTGATGGAAAAAACACAACAGTCTCAAAGTGAACCAAACCAAAACCAGAGTGACTCATCACAGGACTGAAATAGAAAAAAATCCTCCTCTGATTCAGGAGTAGAGAGATCACAGAATGTCCTCAGAGTTTTAGAGACTCCCAATTCCTGCAAAACAAACAAAGAAACCCTTTGTGATTAATGAATAGTAAGTCCTCAGTATGTTTTGTGTTTGGATGTGAAATAAGGGACTGTACCGGTACATGGAGCACCTGCAGGCAGCTCACCAGGTGTTCTGCATCCTCAGTGTTTCACGGTGCGTTCACGGTCCTCCTCGTCTCTGCAGGATTCAACTGTTCTCCCCCCTTTTCTTGTCGATCCGGTCAGATAATGCTGAAACTGTAAAACACTGTCGCACTGCTGAGTCTTTAAAGAGTTTCAGTCGTGCCTCCAGACCGGCTCCCCATCACTTTGTGGTGTAACACATCGTTCTCATTAGCACCGTTCACCCAAACAGCTTATTCAGGGTGTTATGTAAGACGATGTGTTAAGTAATCTCTAGGATATTGTTACCCTTTTCTCGCTGCTAATCCATCCGCCTACCATGCAACATCATTTTATACATAAAATTGATTTAGGAATGTATTTGCAGCAGTGATGTCAAGCCACACTGCACCTTTTCTCTTTAGTGGGATGAAAATGAGATTATTCCAGACCCAGTTTGAGTTCACACGCAGGCGTCAGCAAATATTTCTTTACAGAGACGGTTGTATAACAGAGTTTATGTTAGGATGTCTCATCCCGGGTCTCTGCACAGGTATGGAAGGTTCTGAAATGTAAAGACACCCGACTGCATGATTGAAAGTCTTGATTATTAAAATCAGAGTTCATCCAGACTAAAGATTCTCCTAATCCACTCGTAGATAGTTTGTGCCATTTTTGATATCATGTACATCATTATGTAGATTATCAGGTGCACAATAGTGCTTCTTATTTATGTTGTTACTGTTTTAGGCACTGGTTTCATTTAATTTTAAATCAACCCAGTAACGGTGAATATAGTGTATCCCCCCTGATCTGACTGTGTTCACGGGGAGGCTGCTGAGCCTGGTTCCATCGCCCACTCAGTCCACAGTCCTGGTGCTCATTCCTCAAAGCGCCTCCCATCCAGGCGGTCCAGAGCCCCTGTGGTCGCCGTGTCAACACCAACACAGTCTGCTAACGGCTAACTGAGCTAACCCACAGTTATTGTTAGCAGCATTTAATTCTTGATGACAAGGTGCAGCTCCCAAATGTAGTGTGAGCATTTTTTCTTTGACTAAAAGATGATAATGAAATCTTGGTTGACTAAGACTTCATGGTATAGTTGACAGTCGGGGGAATCCTCAGTATTTAGCCAAACCACAAACATTTTGTAGAAAAGTTATCAGCTGGATGAGAAGACAACAATTATTTAGTCTGATGGTTTCATGATCTGTTGTTGTGACGGCTTCTGTACAGACTCTATTCTCTCTCTCCTCTTCAGCAGTTCTGTTGACGGGTAATAATCCCAGTGAGTGTCCAGATTTCCTACGCTCCCGGAAGGTTTTAAAGGTCACTAAAATGTGTTCGTGTTGCTTGATTTTTAATTTATTTTTTAATCCCGTCAGAACAGTTCATGTCAGCCTGGCAGCGGAGAGCGTTGGGCTTCTTTTGAGAGTGTTTGACCCAAGCAACTCATTTTCTCTCTGCGTTGCATCGAAGCATCACAGTTTATCTTCTCATCCTCATTATTTTCAGAGACTCCTCATATTAACTGTGATTGGGAGCTTTGACCCGGAGAACAAAACAACTTTGAGATGCGAGATTACAGAGGCGAACGGATAATTATACTGTTAGTGGGACTGTTCCTCACTTACCGCCTGATGCAATCTCAAATATAAATATATCTGAAAATATTAATTCACACGTCTGGACAATTGGCTAAAACGTATTCTTACTTTAAAGGAAATTTCATGAAACTTATACAGTGATTGCGGCCGGACTTTACGTTTGAAACATACAAAATAAATAAACATTATCAGCAGTGAAGTTTCAGCCATGTGGATGTTGTGTAAGATATGTCAGCAGCTAACTAATATAGATACTGGCGACCTGTGTCTGCTGTTGCATTGGTAAACAAAAAAATAAAACCCCCAGAAGGACATGGTTTACCAAATTCTACATAGATGAGAGGATTTAGGAGAAACCAACACTCCTTTACAAGAGCTTTCATCTTTCAAAGACAAGTTTTATTCATAGTTTTGGCTGAGTCAACATCTGCTTTCTTGGCAATATTTCTTGACATCAAAACATCAAAACAAGTGTTTAATAAGTTGTGTAAATAATCAAGACTGAGTTACTGGAGTAGAACTTCTGGCCAGTCAGCCACCGTTGGAAACCAATAATAAAAACACTCCGTCAACATTATATTGTAGGAAAATGTCCCAAAATCATGCTAACTGCAGACGCAGGTGGATTTAGATTGGTACTCTGTTTTGTATTGTTCATCAAACTACTCTGGATCATGTAACCCAGTGATGATCTGTTTTGTGCGGTAACCGTATTTCTGAAAATTATCAAAAAACCTGTTTTTCAAAGCTATTAAGTTCACTGTCACACTGTCTTTTTGTCTGAATCCAAGAGCGTTTTACCTTAAATGATGCTTTTTGGAAGCTGGGTGTTGACTAAGAACCTGCAGCCAGATGCTCTGAGATTGATTCTTCTGGAACTGTGACACATTTCATACTTCTACTGGGAGAAAATGCATGTGTACAAGTCATGTCAACATGATTAGTTGCAGTGCTGGCAACAAAAACAGAGCGATAAAAAAACAATTTCACTGGTGGGTGAGAAGAGAATATTCTTCAAGCATAATTTATACGCAATATTTTCTGTCACGTAGTTCAGGATTGCACGATTCAGTTGTGAACAAAACACAGACAGATGACCATCGGAACAAACAGTAACCAACTTACTGTAGTTAAAGTTACCACCTTCTGCAGTTTCTTCAGCTGAGTCCTCACATTAACTTAGTTTCTTCTCAAACCAAAGTAAGTAAAGACGTCTGAGCTGAGAGTATTTGCTTAAGTGTATTTTTTAAGACAGAGCATTCGGTCATCTCTCTCCGCAGCGCTGTGCAGCATTAATTAGACGGCACAGTGCAGGAACGAGATTGACTCTGAAAATCCTCACTAATAAGCAACTCTCTGACTCCCGTTTACTACTAATGAGCTAAATGCCATTGAAAAAGCGAACGGGAGTCGGAAGCGTTTACTGCGGAGCCGTGAAAACATTTTCAGCTCAGCGAGTCGGCCTGACACCAAGCCGAGCTGCAGCCTCATTAAAACATTACATCTACATTTCAGACGTTTAGTAGAAGCTCTTAACTGGAGAGGCCCATCGTGAATGTGAGAGCAGAGGAAAAGTGAGGTCGGATGAAGCTCAGATTGTGTGACAAGTTGTAAGAGTCTTTGTTACAGCACATATTTGACTTGTCAAACATTTAACAGTCAATCAGTAGATGTGAACGTCCCCCAGGCCTCATTTAGAAAAACAACTTATGATCAATTTACCTGAATTTTGACATAAGTGCACATATTTTTTGCTTTAATGTATCATTATAAAGTAAATGTCATTTGCACAATGTAAAGGATATAATAAAACCATCATCCTTTAGTTTGCTCGCCTATAATCCTCACATTCATGCTGCAACTGGGCACGAAAACTTCCAGGAAAATGCACGAAACCTCGCGAAGGATACTGAAGTTCTTCAAATGTATTCTTTGCTTTGTGTGAATTTAATCCATCCTCACCACCTCCAATAATAAGGAATAATCCAACAGTGTGCTTCGTCCCATCCCAACGTCCTGTCTCAACAGGAAATAAATCGTATTGTGTGGACTGAGCATACGTTTCTTTGTAGAAAGGAGCAAACAATGGCACCATTTCCTGGGGCCTTTTTTAAAGACCGGAGGCCATGACAATAATAAATCATCCCGGTTTTTTTGATATTGAATCGAGTGAGGAGCTCTGAACCAGACGGAAGGAAAAAACAATATACCTGAGAAGATTCAGGGACAACAATGCCCAAACACAGAGAGGTTATATCATCAGAACTCCACTTTCTGCACACTCAGTCAGTTGTCCTTTAACTCAGGAGTATTGAGTGGTAACAGTTTGTTTACTCTCCACAGTAATTTGTCTTAAATGTCACACTGCTAATACATTGTTCTCACTAATGATGCCCCAGAGATCAGCTCGGTTTGAAAGTAATTGAGTTGGCTGTTGATGCTCTGACAGGAGCGAAAGAGGTACGAATAAGAGCTGGAGTCAGAAAACTGCCTGGGGAATTAATATCTGACTAGCATCATTCATCCGCCCTCTCCTTATTGGATATATCTGATGGAAGGAGTCGATGAAATGTGACATGTGTAAAGGGCTCCTGTCACACTTTCCAACCAGCATTAGTTTAACACAAAAATGAGACTGTGAAGAAGTGAGAGTGGATCAGACGACAGAACAGGAGCTGCAGAAATCAGAGCTGATCGTCGGCTGGAGCTCACACACATCCACACAATCAAACCACATTTACTGACAAATATATCAATATCTTTGATATTCATTACTCCCAGAAACATTTAGTTGTGTTATTCACTTTTATATTTCCCTCAGTTAACACTCCAGTAAGCTCAGAAACTGTCACTTGGCTGTGCCGTGGTTTTTAAGAGGAGAAAAAACACTGATGTGTTGAGTTAGTATTGGCTGGAGCTCCGTCACAATTTCCGTGTTCTTTGAAGCACGGAAAGTGATTTTAAATGAGTTTCATGAGGCCACCTGGCAACGCAGACCGCTCCGTCTATAAAGAAGCTCATAAGCGTTCCCTGAATTACTTGAAACTGTCTAAGGCGCAGCTAATTTGGCAGGAAATGCATCAATACCTTAAAAAAATGATTGTTAATCATTGGTCTTTTCCCATCCCTGGATGTCCTGCTGAGTCCAATTTTAAAAGCACCATTAAAGAGTGAATCTGCAGTCTGACAGAAAAGTAAACGGCTGAAATGTGAAAAAGCAGTGCTTGTTAGGAATGTTCTTTAGTTTCCATCTCACTGCTAGGATTAAAGTTATTCCTCAGATGAGCAACAGTTACTGCAAAGAACATTAGGCATCAAGTTATTGGAGTGAAATGATGCCACAATCCTGTCGATCAATGACCTCATAAAGGCTGTTTGTCATCATTATCTGGAGTCATTAGACTGAAACAAAAGTATTGGATTCAGAAATTGAAAACGTGGCCTTCCACAAATGAAAATCTTAAACTCATCAGTCTGCAGCTTAAATAGTTATTTTCACACCAGCAGATGTTAACGAAGCAGAACGTGTGTGAGCTCTAATTGTACGTCATTAAGCCAAAGATTAGTGGATATGTGCCGTATAGATCCGAGAGGGTCGCAGCGTTTAATTGACTCCAAATCCAGGTTTAGCTGTTTAGCATTTTCAATTAACCGAAGTTACAAATATGGAAAACTCAGAGATCTGTTATTAGTGGTGTTTCTTTTTGGCAGAGAAGGCTGAAAGTTTTCCAGTTGCAGCCTGATGGATGTTGATAAACTGTGAAATGAGCTGCAGAGGATATGAAATGTTGATTGAATGTGTAACTTACACAGTGAACTAACTTCCGTTTGGACCTAAATTTGGTTTTTTAAAAGCCTCCACAGCTGGTGATGGTCGTGGCTGGATGTCGTGTTTTTGGTTGTTGGTCCGTCTGTCACGCTCTCTTGAAGGAATCTCTTGAAATCTGGCACAAACATCTGTGTCGATTAATGAGATTCTGGTGGTCAAAGGTCACTTTAACATCATAAGAGAAGGGACAGAATATCAATATGGCAATATAGTGTGAAAGTTCCTCTTGAGATGAGATTATCAATGCGCTGGTGCCAAATATCGATATATTTAATTAAAGCTATGCACTTTTTAAATGTGTTGTTTTATCTCAGATCAAGTCAAATATTGTGAAACTGACACCACAATGAAATGAATGAATACTTTGTTCCGTACTTCACATTTTTGGGGGTATTTTGTATTCTTCAATCAGACAGATATGGTGATGCATTATGAGATGAGATGATACTGATCTTGCGTGTCTGTCTTGACTGTAGAGATCTTCTGTTGCTGAAGATGTGCATGAAGCGTCCACTTTTTAGAATTTGTTGTTGGTTTTTTTTGCAGCAACATGTATATTTGAAGTATTAAAGGCCGTCACAAGTTGATTTTCTGACTTTAATCTTCAGGTGATTGATTGTTGTTGCTCCATGTGAGGAAGCTCTCGTCAGTCCTCTGAGTTTGCTGTAGCTGATATAACCTGCTGCTAGATAGTTTTAACTTCTAAACTTGCTGCCTAAATGGTTTCAGAATCATTCTGTGCTGATAAAAAAGACCCGGGAGAGAGAAACACTTCATAAGAGACTCTTCAGTATCAGAGCTCATTGAATCTAATATTTTGCCAACTGGGATCCACAGTGGAGCCAGACTTAAAAAGCCTGAATGTATGGACGGAAAGTTTATAGTACCTCTCTCATCAGGGATTCGGTGTGTCTGAACAGTGAGCAGATGGTGCCTCGTTTTAAGCCAAGAGAGCTCCTCAAACATGCGGTGTGTTAAATTATACTAAGGAAATTTAAACAGGCTTATTCCACGTAAAACAACGTCTGGTATTATTGTCATTCAGCAGACGCTCTGGGGAGAGGCTGAACTAATTTGGTCACCTAAGAAGCAAAGGACAGGACATTGTGGTGTGTGACATTTTCATCATGATAATTCGGTTCTGCTTTTCATAATGAATCCTCTGCTTGTGATGCAGCTCACTTCCTACCTGATGGGTTGAAGTCACCTCTGAATTCTTCACTCTCGCTTATTATTAACCACCAACCTGTGAACTTGTGACACGCCCAGTGAACTGGCATGTGTCTCGGGCTGCAGGTGGGTGCACTCTGCACTTCAGCCCTTTTATCTTGAGTAGACGTTTCTGGAGCAAAACCTCGCACCATATCCAAGGTGAAAGGAAAACTGTTGCATAACTTGAAGTTCTGCTGTGTCCACATTCTCCATGAGTTTTGGACTTTACAAAGATGTAATGGAGGAGCGAGGGATTAATAACCGGCCAGTTCTGTGGCTATTTCATGGCTGACTGACCGACCAGCGCTCAGTTTAGCGTAGAGTGGTTAGTAGTTGGCGTGAAACGGCCATGACGAGCTCCCGTCAGACTCCGTGTGTCTCTGCTGGATTCAGAGCTTTCACAGTCACTGGATGCTCATTTATTTGAGTCACAGTTGGTTCCTGTGTTGCAGCCGAGATGGAAATTCTACTTCCAGATGTTCTCCTGCGGTGTGCATCTACAGGATACTGCCAGTACGTAGCCATAGCCCTGCTGTTTGTTGTAGTTAATGTTGCTGTTTGACGATGCTGAATGTCTTTCTGACTGCAGAGTTTACTGCCACTGGAAAATCATAAATCTCACTCAAGTTCGACTGCAGAGGTGTTGTTGGAACCACTTGGTGCCAGTTGGGATTGCATTCATTTATTTGATATGATCTCCTCACGTGCAGATCTACTGATCATCTGGATGTTGTTGGGTTGTGGAGGAAGGTGTTAATGATTGTATCTGTCTTTGGATCGAGTGCTGGAGGTTTATCTTTTCTGTTTCAGGTTTGTTGTGTGGCTCTGTGCAGAGACTGTTTCCCACCAGCGACAATAATAGACGCCTGGAATTAAATCAGACAAATAGTACAAATCTACAGGGAATTAATTAGTGGGAAAAGGACATGTTCCTGTGCTACAGCAACCAGCAGTGCATCTTTTTTTTGTTTGTTGCACACAAATCCTGTTGGTTGTAGCTGTAGGTATTGTCATAATGATCGTCTCCTTTCACGTAGAAGTTTGGAACTGGATGATGATGATAGAAAATGTCAGGTTGTAAACTCTGAATGCAGAGCTGCAGGCTACCGATAGATAATACCAAAACATTTTATAGCTAGAAAGCATTTTTAGTGAGGTATTTGCGAGGATTCACATTCTGCATAATGTTGTTATGCCCCTGCTATAGAATACTTTCATGGCCTCACTTTAGTTCATAATTTATTGCACCATCAGCGCAGAAAGTGAGATGATTATAGTAGATCCTGCCTCTAAACAAAGCACAGTGTGTGCTCTCAGCCCTGCACTCGGTACACTCCCCGCGGTGAGGCAACACACCTCGAGAACTCGTCAATCTCATCGAGCGAGTGGAAGTGAGGCTGAGTGGCGCCGAGAACAAAGCCGTTACTTCCTCCGAGACTTGAGTCGGGTGAACAATCTGTCGGCATCACCTAGGAAGTTTGAGTAAGATTAAAGGTGGGGTGGTGTTTGACTGGAACATTAATTACTCCTCCACTTAAAAACAGAGCTGCTTCCTTTAAATGGGTGTGGAAGCCTGCCAGGTCGCCCGCAGCATGATGTCGCTTCTCACTGAGCAGAAAGTGCCGCGTCATGCTGGGAGATTGAGATGAATCCTCTCCGCATCTCAAAACTGACAGCTGCATAAACAGTTAAAAGAGAGGAAGCGGCGTGACGGCTGAAGAAATCCAGTGAGAGAGAGTTAAGGAGAGACTTGGAGTAAAGACGTTGGACCATCATTTCCACAAAAACAGCCCCTGTGATCCCTGAAGGTGTCAAGTTTGGCAATAGATATCTTAAATGTATCATCCTTAAGATTTTCATGAAATCAAACCCTATTTTTGATACTTTTTATTATCCTCGTTTTCCTAACAATAGCTATGAAATGTGTTTATATGGAGCTACCGCTGAGCTGAGCGTCGTTTCAACACATTTATTGCTGTCATGGCAGGAAGTCCGCAGCAGAGCCGAACTGCGCCCGAGGTGTCTGCTTTGTGTCTGAAGCGAGCCAAAGAGAATTCTGGATGTTTCGTTTTAGCAACAACAGCTTAACTTCTGGCAGCATCTCAACTCCGGGTCCTCTGTTGTCTGCAGCTCGTCGTCTGTCCTCCTGTCTCCCGTCTCTCGTGTTGTCCCTGCTGTCTGCTCGCCTGCTCTCAGTGGAGACCCGTTCATACGTTAGAGTCCGTTTCCCAGATGGAACTTGAAATAAAATCAAAATGTCAGCATTCCTTCACGGGTCTAAAGGGTTTGGGAAGTTGACCGTATAAGCTCCAGTTCTTACAGGGCTGAATGTGAGGAAGTAACCTGCATCAGAGGCACAGATGATGCATTTTTAAAAGGTCTGAGATCTGCCCCAAAACTGCAGTATGTGCCAGCAGCTTTTCACCTCATCGGTTCCCTTTGAATGTGGAGTCAAATCAACCGCTGATAATAATCAATCCTCCTCGCTCAAAGGCTTTTACTGCTAAGCTGCTGGAGGAAATTTGGTTTTTGCATTGAGAGCACGGTCGAAATAGAGCGTTTTCAGATTCTCAAGGAAGAGCTAGGGAGGGCTGTGGAAAGTGCTGAAGTGTGCACACAGTTGTTTAATGTAATGACAGAGATGCACAAACACACATACAACCCACACCTCATGCAGTTCTATGGAAACACCTCCAAACCAAACAGTGTAAATAAAAATGGCCTCCTGGTTCTGGATTCATCTACATTTATCTACAACAGATCTACTGTCCTCAACCTGGATGAGTGTCTAAGGAGTTAAGAAGGTGAAACTATCATGTTATGTTAGTGTAATATACATTTTTTTAATAATATTATCTTTGTATAGTCATTATAACTTCATATAAAATCAAATTATATAACCAACGCTAATTCCAGTTGGACAGTAGAGCCGTTTCAATGATGCACAACCAAGATTTATCATTTTTGTAGGTTTTGTTCCTTCATTATTTTGTGTGTAGCCTTCAATAAATTGGTAGAAACACAAGTGTGTAAGAGAGAATGAACAAGAATGTCCGATCAGTTCAGACTGAAAACAGCTCTGTGGAGGTGATGTTGGCACAGTGATTATATTTTTATCTTAACGGTCGGCAGCTAAAACCTAGAAAGTTGTCATAAACGCGAGTGAAGTAATGCAGAAATAAAGATGAGCGATGACACTGCATTCCCCCAAAAGTTGGACCAAGTTGAACTTTTTTTGCTGAGCAGCGTATTTTTATCCTGGAGCCCTCTGTGTCTGAACCGCCCGCTGTGTCAACACACCGGTCGCAGTGAAGTGAAGGAGGAAGCTGCTTTTTCTGACACACACAGCCTGATAAAGGAAGAGAGAGTTGGAGAGCGGTAACTGTGGGATGTAATGTAGCGTGTAGTTTAGGGAAATCACAGAGAAGCCACAACACACAGGAAGTTATCTGTGATATCTAACAGATGTGAGCAAAAGAGTCGTTGTTAACGTCAAAATGGCCAAAAGTTAGTTTGGAAAAGAATTTTAAAGAATTTAGACATTTTTTTTTTTTTACTTTATTCTTTATTGAAGTTTTCAGGGTTTTTTTGACATTTCAACATTAAACAGGGCAAACAAACAAAAATGAAAAAACAACAAAACAGACAAACAGAAAATAGACAGGTTAACAGGTTTGACATAGGCCTCACATTAGTGCAAAATGGAGTGATCATTCATTCCGGTAATGAGTTACACCTCAGAGAATATGAAGTCCACCTTTCCCAGCACCTTGTATATTGCTCAGCCTGTAGTCTTAAGGAGAAGGTCATTTTTTCCATGCATTGTATTTCGTTAACAACGGTGATCCAGTCATTCCTTGATGGCAGATTTGTCTGCGGCCATTTCCGTGTAATGGCCTTCTTGCTGGCAGCCAAGAGCACTTTATAAAGATAATTGTCCTGGGCCGTAAGTCCAACTGGGGTTTTACCCAGGTACAGTGTAACAAAAGAAAATTCAACTTCTAGGCCAAAAACTTCTCCAGCGAGTTCTTGCCAATATGGTTGAATCAGGGGACAGGCCCAAAATATATGAAAGTGGTTTGCCATTATCTGTCCACATTGTCTCCAGCATTTATCCTGTCCCTGGAAACCCTGTTGTTTAGATTTCAATTTAGGAGTCTTATGTTCTTCCAGAAGAATTCTCGCCAAGCTCTGGAGTTGGTGGTCCTACTCTGACCCACCCAAATATCTCTCCAGTCATCGTCCAGCCATTTCTGCTTAACCTGGAAAGTAGAATGGTTCCTGGAATTCTGTAGTCTTTTATAAATTTGTGATATTAAATGTTTACTGTCTTTAGTCTTATATGCATCGGTAAATATATTGATCAGATTGGAATCCCTATTGTCTGTTTGTTTAATTTCCTTGTTGAAGTAGTCTCTGACCTGGAAATACCTGAATCTATCCTCTCTTCCCAGTCTGTACGATTCAGAGATGCGGATAAAGGACTGTAGGCCATCCTTGTTGGCTATAGTGCAGTAGGCTGTTATACCGTTGTGTGCCCACTGTCTGAAGCGCTTATCTAAAGAATTTAGACATTTGTGTGTTTCCAACTTTGTGGCAACAGTTTGGGAAAGAAACTTTGTGGGGGTTTTTTTTTTGGTCTAAAAGTAGGAAAACACTCGGTCAAAATTGGGGACGATTTTATTCAGAAAGTTTAAGCATTGTCCGAATAGATATTACATGTATTGCATATGACTAATACTGTTTCTTCAGAGGGCTACATTTGACTAAGCAGATATAACGTCTCAGTGTACATTAAATGTGTGCATTGTTCAGATAAAAGCACACAATATAGTTTAACTGTTTTTTTGGTGGCGCCATGTTTAATCATCTAGTCCAAATTGCACTAGGACGACCACAAACTGTCATTGAATTTCATTTTAATATTAAACATTTTTAGGTTTATGTGATGTATATTTCCATGGACGTGACGTGACGTTTGGGCAGCACCACTTCTAGCAGCTGTTCTATATGAGGTGGCTCTTTGATTGTTATTGATGGTATTTGCAGTTGGTGGTACGTTGGAAACGTGGTTTGGTATAGAGTGATGCATGTTCTGCATAGTTTGGTAACCTTTGGTCTTGTCGACTAACCATGAACATCCCAGAACACAAAGCCAGCTCCATTAAGAGACGGTTTTCTTAGTTTGATGTGGAAGAACTTTTCCTGCAGAGTTCTGATCTGGTTTAAATCTGGTACAAAGCACAGTTGTCCACATACTTTTGACCATATGTTTTAAAGCATGATAATACCCGTCTTTCACATCATCTATTCCACTTGTATTGGCTACTTGTATTCAGGGCACAACTCTCAGCGCCGCCTAATTGTCGGTGGTAGATTTAATCAGTCTGAGTCAAACTGGACTCGTCTAAACTGAGACTCTGACGTCTGGAGGTTTGATGTGGAAACTCACGAGGAGACGGCAGAATGAAAAGTTATAATTATTCTTTTATATTAAAGCTGCCAGATATTTTTCACTCCAACTGAATGTTTGGCTTCCACAGTTTTGAATATAAAGAAACTTCCTGGTGGTGATTGAGGAGCTGCCAGGTTGTGCCGATGGAGGAAGTGAAGCATTTGGCCGGTGGTCGGTGTTAATTTTCGCTTCCTTTAGTGTGACATGGCAGCCGGTGTTGCCTGGATACTCAATATGACAGTCTGTCTGCTGCCATTCACTCATTCCTCCTAATTAGAGCAGAAGCAGCTGTTTACACACTAATAATAATTGTGAGGAAAGAAAAAACTTTGTCTGAAAACATTTGTTATAAGTTCATCTACGAGCTGCAAAGTCATTCTTAAAAAAATGATGCGACGGGTGAGATTCTGAACCTTTTAGCAGTAACTTTAATTGAATATTCGTGTGTTGGATGACAAATATGGTGTGAAATTGTTAGGCGTTGATTAAAGTGTTTGATCTGATTAGAAGACTGAATGTCAATTTGTTCTCACCTCATTATTCAGTCTGACATTTGTTGACATTTCTCATTCGCCCCGAGCTAATCATTAGTGGCTGATGACGGTGACCAACGACTGTTGATGAATGTTTCGATTCTTTTCTTGATTTATTGATGAGATGTCTGAAGAAAATATATTGATCACCGTTTAACAAAGCTGAAGATGACTTCCTCAAATGATCCTCAAAGTCAAAGAAAAGGCTGTTTTTGCTTAAAAACATTACTTTGATAAGTTGATTCTGAGTTGCAGTTTCATTGTGTCGTCAGTTTATAGATAATTCCTGCTGTAAATCTCTAAACTTCATTTTTTAGAGCAATTTTAAAACTCAAAGAGCTTCAAAACATGCGACCAAAAGCAAGAATAAATCCAGGAAGAAGAAATATTGCTGATCGTCTTTTTGATGATGATTTTCTGTATCTTCAATTGACTATCAGGCGGTTTGAGAGGATTTTTGAGAGGTGGTTTGAAGGGCCGCAACTAATGTTTGTTGTTTTGTCTAATAAAATATCGGCGTCTTCACGTCCCAAAGATGTTCACACTTGAGAAGCTGCAATCAGAGAATGTTGACTTATATTTTCTTTTAAACCTAAACGATTAATCGATTATCAGAATAGTTGGGGATTGATTTAATACTTGACAACCAAGCGATTAATGTGACTGCATCTGTCACGTTAACGTCATTTTCAGTCGACAGGAGTGGCGGAAGTGTTTCCTCGGAGCTGGTACAGTTTGTCATGTTGATTTAAGAGTTCAAGAGTTTCTGTTGCCCTTTTCTCAGGTGTGGCTCAGAAAGGTGACACTCAAAGGCTGAGTGAGGTGATAATGTTTCTCTTATTGCATTGAGCCTTTTATAAATGTTGGTGTCATCTTTAAAGATTGATGTCTTCAGTAGGAGCTAATGGACTGAAGGGCTGAGCGCCACAGACACTGAGCTCCTGGCTCCATATTGAAGTCGTTGATAAAGAGAGATGTGGTCAGTAGAGCTGAAATGATTGGTTGATTAGTTGCTTATTTTTCACTGGTTCAGGTTGAAATTCGTCCCGAACATCCAAGGGACCCTAAAGAAACTTGGTAACATGTTTTCATTTAAATAGTAGTTGCAGATTTCAACTAGTTGGATCAAATGTTGATTATGTGTGGTATGAATGCAGCTCTGTCACATCTACAAGTTATTTTGTAAATAAAGCTTCAGTCTTGAAACTGAATCCCAAAGATTATTATAATTTCCTTTTGAATTTACCAAATATTTTGTACTTTTCACTGGCTGTAATGTCACATTCAGTAGTTTTATTCCATTGCAGATATTTGTACTGTGTTGACACCTTTTTATATTCAGCCTGTTTTTCTTTGGGTTCAGGAAACAACTCAGAAACTAAACAATCAGTAGATCAGTCATGCAAATACTTGGCAGATTAATCAATAATTAGATTTTTGTCAGTTGCAGCCCTGGTGGCTGCTAGTTCAAGGTTCTGGAAGTTTGGCTTGAAAGTTTAAATTCTTCAGAAAGTTTTTATATAATTCAGAACACGCAGATACATTGGATGATTGAATTATATTAACATTATTAAATGCAGTGTTATTATTCTTAGTCTCCAGCAGGTACAAGAATGAATATACATGAGTTCCAGTCATCTCACTGGTTATCGGTCCTTTCTATGCTTGAAGATATGCCTGATGTATTGGAACAAGATGATGCAGGGCTCAGCGATATGGTAATTACACGATGAAAAACGTGATTTTCCTTTAATTTGGCCTGAATGAATATGAATGACATAAGTGTCTACCGCTCTGTGCCTGAGGCGTCAGCGGCTCTGACAGATCTCTAAGACCAAAGATCCACCTGCTGCCAGAACACTGCAAGACGTGCAAAAGCTAAAATGCAGATTTCTCAGTAAATGTCGTGTTTTTCACATTTTAATAGATGTAATTTGTGCTCAAATCCGTCAAGTGGTGACAGTATTATGAGTTAATGCATGCACAGTGAAATAAAACAATTATACGTCAGCTTGGATGATAGATTATTGGAAAAAGTTGCAGCAAAGCTTCCGACTGTGAGCTGTTGTTGTTTGTGTATCGCTCAGGTGTGTGTGTGTGTCTGTCAGGTGTGCAGTGTGTTGCAGGAAGCACTTCCACTCTTTTAATCAGCAGTCTGATAGCAGACAGATGATGCAGCAGCTGCTGACGTCTAATCATATATATATATACACAAACACACAATCAGCTTACGTTTGATTCAGTCCCGCGCTGACACACGAGCCGCGTTACACTCACTCTGCTGTCATTATCTGGGTTGTGCGACGTTCTGCAGCCGACGGAGAGCGACAGCTCCTCAGCATTCATTCATCTGACTCCAAATCTGCTGCTATTAGCAGATTGAGCAGCGATATTGTGCCTGCGTCAGTCCGACCTATTTCTGGACACGTTTTCCCAGGAGTCTCTGTGTTTGTACTCACACCGCAGTCATTAGTAAGTCAAAATCAGGAAGGGTGAAAATGGGTTATTCCCAGCGTGTGGCCCGGTATTTTAAGCAGCACTTCTGAAATTAATATTCTTCCCCTAACAAGAAGAAGAGTCAACAGCCGCTGCTTCGGCCCTGTGAGGCTCTGACGCTTATTGCACACCACAGAACAAAGTCGAGAGACAAGAGAGGCAAGTTTGCTCCTACAGCCTCGCCAATTGTAGGGAAAATAATGAGGGAAGGTTTATCCCATGTTCAGCTTTGTCCCGTTGTCTCAGGGACCATAGAAAGTACAACGGAGCACGTCTCCTCATGTCGACACCATTGTTACCATCATCATCGGCTGCTCAGTGCGAGTCCTACGGAAAATATGAAGCAATAAAATCCAAAACAACACCGTAAACTCTCTATCGACAGGACGCACCCTTTGTTTTCTGCCAGGCTGGCAGATGTGATGGAAAATTACCAACTGTGAAGGACTGGTGTCTGATTTCCCGGGACAATTCAAAGGATGTGACCTAATGCAAGTTCCTCGATTGCCTCGTCTCAGCGCTCTGCTTCGCTAACGGAGAACAACAGTAGCTAATGTTCGTTTAGAAATGGAGTCCGCTAACATAAAGCTACCAGAACAACACAGAAGTTTCACGGAGCGCCTTCAATTCCCTTCATTTCTGAGTTAAATACATTGGACAAATCCTAGCGTTCATCCTCTGAGGACCGTGAGCACCTGAACTAAACCTCTCTGAGAACACTCAGTAGGTGAACTTGTTGGCCTTTAAAACACTGAACACATTCATCTAGATCAGTTTTGTTTCTGTTTGTTTATTACAGCATCAAATAGATGCTAATGTTATGTGAGCCGTTAAGATCAAAATGTGTTTAATCAAAGCTTTGGTGCAGCTTTTTCAAAGAGGACGGTTTAATGAGCCGCACCTGCAGTTTGGAAGAAGAGATGAATGTTTAATGATTTGGGTTCATTCTTATTTCAGCTCGAGTCTAACTGGACCTGCTCAGCTGTAAAGAATGACGGAGGTTGTTGATGTTTCAGCCAGCTGTCGGGATCGATTACTGCTTTTTAATGAGGCTCAGGATCGATGGTGAATTGAGAGATAACTGTATGGATTCAGAGATTAAACTGGTCTGGTGATGTTACAGGATTACAGCAAAGCTGATCTACATTTCTGCTTTTAGCTCTTGCAGTTCGATCTCACTTCCACTTTAATTACAGGATTGAAAATGAATCGGTTTTCCTGTTTTCTTCCACAAAATAACACCATCAGCCACAACATTAGAAGAACAAACAGGTGAACCCTTCCAACATCCAACTCAGACCGATGGCAGTGAGCCCACCTGGCAGGTCAAACCGAGGAAGAACTCAAAGCGTCGACTTGGTCTCAGACTTCCCCGGATCACAGTCCGATCAAGCACCTGTGCCTGAAGTCGTCCAATCCTCGGAGGCCCATACTTTTATTTTGGGCACTTAAAATTTTCCTTCCACCCTCCACTGAGTCCCCGTGTCACTTCCTGGATGAAGGTTGTTGCTAAGCGATACTGCTCACTGAGTGGACCAGAATTTGTTGCCTGGCAACTTAAAGTTCTTGAGCATTCAATCAGGAAGAAGGAGGAAACACCAGATCCTCGTGTGAATCTACCTGCACAAATCTCTCCAGTAGTCGGGCTCTGATGGAGGCTTTGAGTTGTAGACGGTGAGTTTCCTCGGCTGAAGGAAGGATGCTCAGAGATTTAACATGGGGGATTTTTTTCTTTCATTGTGAGTGTGTGAAGGGTTAAATGAAGATGGTACGTTGTTTTTATCATACCAACAGTTTAGAGCTGCAGGCATTAATCAGTTAAAGGAGACATGTTGTGCTCACTGTCAGGTGTGTGATTTTATTTGGGGTTTCTGCTAGAATATAAAATATATCCTTAAGAAAAGAGGATGGATTTGAGGGATTTGAGGTTGGCGTAGCAAAGACGCGGTTTTTTACTCTTCTCTCGACTGGCTCCAGAAAATGTTTGATTCAGCAGCTGGCTCCTCTGGTGGAGTCGTTCTCCTGCTGCTGATCTGATTGGCTGAAGTTGTGATCGATGATGGAGGAGAAGAGAAAACACTTGGCAAACAGTTTGTATAGTGGCGCCTCTCCAGATGATTTGCCTAACGAACCATCTGGCACATCAGGTTAACAGAGACAATCAACAGTATTTGTTCTACTTCATCTCTGGCAGGTGAAGTAGTGAAAACCACAGGTGTGTTTCATGTTGAATCAGGTGCTGGGGTCGGTGACGAGCAGCAGATGTGGTTGTGTGGTTTGTTTTCGGAACGAGTCGACTCTTGAACACTAAAATAGATGTTGACCTTTCTGCAGTGACGGTCGGTCAGAGAGGTGTGATTCTGTCCACGCCGCTGCTGCTGTTTGTTTTGACAGATGAGTCTGGCTTCGGGCTTCTTTATGCAGACACACACACACACACACACACACACAGACACACACACACACACACACACACACACACACACACACACTATTTTTGCACTCTGACAGGAAAGTTTAGTGCAACTTGTGCGAGTCCAGCTTATGAATACTTGGACCACGAGGAGGTCAGAAAAATGATGGACTCAGCACATCTATCTTTTGCTGTAATTGATTTATTCCTGTAATTGGTCTCTTGCCCAGAATGCACTGTGCTCCAGTGACCCACTTCTCTTGAGTCAGCTCAGTGTCTCCCCAGGGTGCTCGACACAACGGTTCAAGTCTGCTGCTTCTCCACGGCTCTCTTGGCAATTAAATCAGACTGGAGACCAAAGCAGGAGGAGAACTTACAGACTCTCTTCCCTCCTGCTATTTATTTGACTCAGAACTGCACTTCATTTGGCTCCGTGTGGTCATTAACTGTCTGCTTTCTGTCCACTTCTTCATGTGTGTCCTCCTCCAGCTTCCAGCAGGAGCCTGGAGAGTTTGGAAATAGAGAAACTTATTTCACATCGTTTTTTAGGTCTTCAAAGTTTGGTCTCATGTTGAGAGAGCAGTGAGAGTTCTCCTCTGGCTTTAAATGTTTCGGTTAATATCAGATGTTTAGATAAATCCATTACTTCTGCAGGAGTGTGACTAGAAACAGAACATGTGAAATATTAAAAGCCAGCAGCAGTCGAAGCTATCCACAGGAGAGAACAGTAACGAGTTGGTGCAGGTTAAGCTGCAGCTCATTAGTGTTACACTCTGTGTTTGTTGCCCTGTTAAAGTTGCTGCTTTACACTATTAATGCAAACTTCCTGTATCCGTTTCAAATTAAAAGCCCTCTAGCGTCCATTTCTTAACAAGGCTTTTATTGTGAAACATTACCAGGAATGTGTGGATTCACATGTGCGACAGCTGTTCAGTTTCTTTCAGTCGGGGTTTTATTTTATTTATCATTTTGATTATAAACTTGATTTGAAGTGTCACAGTTGCCCTGATGGACTGTAGTGCTGCTTCACTCATTCATTGGCTGTTGTTATGTTCCTCTTTGTGCTGGCCGAGTGTCCTGTGACATTTTATGGTTAATTACCGTTTTACCGGCTGGATAACAAACCAGTATATAAATCCTTAAATAGGCACAAATCTAAGCAAAAAGAACGATCCACATTATGATTTAATGAACGTATTTTAGCACAGAGCTGATAAACAAGACAAAGAATCTGTCAGAGACATTTGACAACTTTTTTTAGAAGCAGTTTTGGAGCCTGGGAGAGGAGCAGATGATTGGGACTGTGATTAAACTCTGCAGAGTTTTAAAAGCTGTGCCCAAAGGCATTATGTCTCGGGGATTTCCATCTGCCATTCTTGTGAACGCGACATCTTGAGAATGCTCCAAAGGAATTTCTTCAAAGTTGGCACAAACCTCCACGTGGACTGAAGGATGAATGTGTAAGAATTTGGGTGTTTTTGTTCACGACCACAAAAAGAAAAACAACTCAAATGTCTGCTCGGGGTTTTACAGCCGGTTTACCCCACAGATCAGCTCCTGGAGAAACTCTGACTGGAAACAATCCACATCCACCAGATTATTCCTCCTGTCAGACGAGTTTCACCACAGGAGCTGGCTGCAATGACGTGGACTTTACAGCATCTTCTTACGCCAAATCTGGTTTATCTCTTCTCCACTCACCAAAAAACTGTAGTGGCTGGGACGCTCACTGTGCATGCAGAGCCACTCGCTACCAATGCACTTCCAAGAACCCTTAAATCACAGTAGATGATGTGATACCAGACACACTCCTCTTGTAAATTAGTCACAGAAAATGAGAATCGTGCAAGTTTTGTTTTTTGCCCGAAGCAGCAAAGAAGTTTGCGGATGTGTTGAAGTTAATTTACAGACACCGTAACGTTGATGCTGTAAGGACGTATTGTGCAGCTCTATCTCAATCTGTCTGCAGTCTGGGATGATTTATATATTTTGGTTGGTTCTGTTTATTATCCATTTGTGAGTTCTGTGTTTCTGAGGCAGCTGTCGACTTTACAATTACAGACAGACATTCAACAACAGAATGTTCCCCAGCAGCAGATGA
The DNA here is from genome assembly GCF_900880675.1 of Sparus aurata. Classification (NCBI taxonomy): domain Eukaryota; kingdom Metazoa; phylum Chordata; class Actinopteri; order Spariformes; family Sparidae; genus Sparus; species Sparus aurata. Next base: position 2,550,253 of record NC_044189.1, on the reverse strand, counting down.
TGCATCTTTAAAATGTCTGCTGGCATTTAAAAAAACAACACTGACTGTCGAAACGGAGGCGCAAAAGTAAAAGGTCAAATTAAACAACACGTCAGATTCTAAAAAACTTTGGGAGTTGATGCATTTTGGCACTTTTATGTTGAAATGATTAATGTGTAGCTGATTTTAAAAAGGCAAAACGGATCATTTTGAAAGTCACATCGTCCTCTCTGCAGCACAATATTTCACTCTGGCATTTTATTCTTTATTTAGTGATAAACACCTTTGAGACCGTTGAGCTGGTGAAGGATGATGGTGCTGTTTTTCCACCATCACACAAAACTTTGTGTTTGTGTGTTCCTCCATCAGAAGTTTCTGCGGAGCCTCGACTTGAGTTGGAGCTGAGCAATCCGAGTCTCGGCGTTGGTGCAGACGCTTAAAGTCGAACCTCAGCAGTTAATGAGCCGACGTTTGATGTGTTTTGATGTTTTTTCTTCGCAGAGACCCTGGAGCACTCGCCGCCGACTGCAGCCCAGATCAGATATAGTAAGAGATGAAACCTGACACACACACTAACACACACACATTAATCCTCCATATTTTGGAGTGAAAGTGGCAGTATTTCCATGATGTGAGCAGATTTACTTTTTAATAAACACTCTCAGAAGCTGTTTTCTTCGTGGGTTTCTGTTTGTGTGACTGACCAGACTGTAATTATCTGTCTTGTCCATCAAAGAACAGCTCTGTGAAGTCTGAACATCAGATATGCTCGCTTCAATAACTGACCTTGTAATCAGTATACACATCGTTCTGAAGCCGACATTTTTCCCAGAACAGAACGAAATGAGTCGTTTCCAGAAGGAGCTTTATCCACAGAGAGAGTCTATGGAAATGTCTTGATTTGATTTGTTGGTGTGTTAAATGTGTTGCTGTGCGATCCAGACGGCTCAGCTGTCGTCCTTCCAGTGTCGTTTATTGACTTTGTTCTGTGTGTTTTGCAGTTTTGTTACACAACGCCATCCCCTTTGTTGGATTCGGCTTCCTGGATAACGCCATCATGATTGCAGCAGTGAGTGAATTTATTTACACAGCCATGAAGTTTAATTTGAGCGGAATGACTCGCAGATCGCCGTCGTTATAGATCCCATCTCGTTTTCCTCCACTGAGCCTGTTCTCGTCTGTTCTCGTCTGTTCTCGTCTGTTCTCCAGGGAACACAGATAGAACTCTCTATCGGCGTCACTCTGGGGATCTCCACCATGGCCGGTAAGAACAGACGTCTGCAGTCTAAATTATCTTGTCTTCTAACTCTCCATTCTTTTTTTATTATTGATTGAATTGTAAATGAACAGAAAATCAACAGGAGAGACACTGAAGTCTTTGATCAGACAGCTCCAGACGTCCTCTCATCTCTGATGGTTTTCGTCTTCACTTAAAACTGAATATGTGATAACATTCAGCGTGTGTGTGAGTGTCTTGGGTGTTATTGAGACCTTGAATACTCTTCAGATCCCCAGCGGTCTTTTCAAGGAGGTTAATTTCATTCATTAATTCACTGGATAATGAGATTAATTGAGGCTTTGTATGTATTGCACCTGTTTATCAGTCAATTCCCCAAGAAAGGTTAAACAATACCAGACTTTCATTTCTCCATCCAGGTTCAAATATTAACTTGCGTGTTTTTAATCGTCGCTTTGTTCTCCGGAACGTTTTTGGTTTATGCGTGAAATGTCAAGCGTACTAAACTCTATTGTGTAAATGTCACGGACACACAAACACTCACACACTTTTAGAAATTGGATTTGTTTTACTAAAATATGAGTTATTATCAGAAATGTGTGTAATTATCTGCAGTTCTGTGTTTTAGATCAGAATCAATTAGGTTTCCTGTGAAAAGAATGACGCGTCGTGATACACGATATAATCTCCAGACTGAGTAACACAATCAAATATGACATTATTTTGAATGCAACACCTCAATATACATATTAAGATGACATTAAAGAGATGACTGTTGGTACATTCACAAAATATTAACACAATAAAGTACACAATACAGAATAATGACCTTTAATGTGCATGTAAGGACTGAATGAGTAAACACAAGTATCTGCACAAGAAGAACAGTCTGGTAAGTTCAGGAAATAACTTTACTTTACTTTAAAACCAGGAAATAACAACAATCATATCACGATATAACGACACAAAGTCTTGCCATCTCTTCCATCAGCCGCCACCTCGAGGACGTCGTCATAACTCTCACAGCTCAGGTGATGTGATCTCACCAGTTGTATGAAATTGCTCTGAAATATCATTTTTTCTGAAGTTGTTCTGGACGCGGTTGCAGTTTATTGCAGCACCGCCTGCTGCCGTCGCGGCTGCTGTTCTGGGTCCCGGTTGGGGTCTTTATTGCACTGTGGAAATCATAAAGGCGCTGGAGTTTGCCTCCTCCCTTTTTTTGCCACTAGATTATTCCGTTTCCATGGATACTTGGCTCCAATTTCCTCTGCAAAGTGCAAATCAGAGGCTGAAGACGGGCTCTAGATCAATAGCTGTGCTCTGATGCCTCTATCCATCCCGCCACTGCTTCATATTTGTTTCATCGTCCTCCATCGTGCAGAGACGCTCAACTGCTTCTGCTTTTTTATTTTTATATTTGAAGGTTTCCAGCTTTTATTGCAGACTCGTACTTCATCGCCCTGCACTTGAGTGTCACACACTATCAGTGTCAGAGGTGCTGGTGAAAGAGTTTTCCTTTGAAGAGAACTCAGATGGAAGCAGCCATCTGGAGTTTTAGCACCAGAAAGTAAACTGGCTGCCGTTAAACCCTCCAGAGATCCACTAAAGGCAAAACTAACGCATCCTTAGCACCTTCTCACTTTTAATGGTCGTGAACAAATGTCGCCGTCGCCTGTGAAAAACCAACACACATCGTGAATTATTCATCACTGACAAGTATTGTTGAGCACATTACCTCCGATAGTTCTGAAGCCGACCGTGCTGACAGTGAAACCACGACGGCAGCCGGAGAAGAAGCCGGCTGTCTTGGTGTTTTTCCAAAGGTGCTCTTCGATGGAACAAACTTTCACGCTCTCTCTCACTCCTACTGACTCTCATCTTGTGTTCTGCTGCTTTGATCTGTTGTGTGGACGCCCCTCTCTGCTTTTCATCTTTTTATATATACAGAGATGTATGTGGGCCACTTGGCATTGTTTTATTCGCTGATTTTTGTTTTGGTTGTCATGTGTAGGCGAGTTCTCAAAGTTTCCTCAAACGGGAGCACGTTGGAGGGACGACACAGGCTCTGAGGAGAGTTTACAGCCAGTTATTTAATACATTTAACTTTAATAATGCTTATCAGAATCCAGGATTCAGTGGCAGCAACCTGAGCAGGGCAGCTGAGAGAGTTTTGTCCTCCACCTCTGCCTGCCTGAGGCGTTCCAGGACCAGATGATAAAGCGCCTGCAGTCATTCTGAGTCTGCCTGAGGAAAACCTCTGAAGGGATGCATCCATATCAGACATCTGACCTGCTTCAGCTGCTTCTGTCTCTGCAAAGGAGAGTCAGTCTGACTCTGAGTCAGGACTGAGCAGGAGCTCGTACTCAGAAACAAAAAATAACTTCCATCGTTTAGACGTGTTAATGTCCAACGTGGACAAGAAAACCAAACATTCAAACTTTCCATGTCGTCATTTCATATCAGCTATATTCACTGTATTCACCAGAAAATCTGCTTCATCATGATATGCTTTGTTTCTGGATATGAAATGACCAAAATCAGATGATGAACTAGTTCAGACAGTGTGTCATCCAGTCATCCAGTCATGTGAAGGCAGGAAAAAGGAGGAAAAGTGAGCGGTGAGAAGCAGCCTGTCATCGAGAGGGACAGGACATGATTTGTTCAAACGGGGCACCCTGTCTGTCCCTGAAGGCATCTTTAGTGGTGCATTCAGTCGCACAAAGTGATGGAAGCCATTACATGAACAAAACAGAGAGAGAAGAGGACTTGAAAGCTTTCTCCTGTCGGCTCACCTGGTCAGTCTGTGGCTGAAGTGGCTGTGAAAGAGTTTGGACTGAAATTGTCGCACGCAGCCAAAACTAATTCCAACATCCGTCGGGGGACGTTGCAGAGCGGCTGACAGTTCTGTGAACTTCAATCCGTCAGATTTAGATCGTCCCCGATAAGAATTCAACTCATCAAATTGCAGATTTGCTTCAGAGATTTCAGTCCGAACAATTCCAGAGGAAGATGAAAACATCAGAAGTCGAGGGTTGCAGAGGATCGTCCTTCAGGCGGTCACATTCTGTCACTGAGGTCAGGACAATCTTTACCGGAGCGACGGGAGGAGGGTTCCCACCGACGCTGAAGATCCTGTTGAAGTATTTTTAATTTCACTCAACAGCTCTCAGATCTCAACCCTCAGCCGCTCTCAGGAAACCCAGAGAGAGAAAACATGCACACTTTGACTCACTGAATTTCAAATTAGGTGAAATAAATCAGTTTCCAAGTGAATGCTGGGAAAAAACAATCAAACCCTTCATTGTATGTGAAGTGTTTTCTGTTTTCTGTGGCTGTGTGTGTGTGTGTTTGAGCAGAACTCACAGTGTTTCCCTCCGTGTGTGTCTGCAGCTGCAGCTCTGGGGAACCTGGTGTCAGATCTGGCAGGTCTCGGGTAAGCAGCTCTGTAAACTGTCTCTGAGGGTTCAGCTCTGTTCTGAGGGAGACGGGGAGTTTATTGAAGACTGATGCAGTTCAAGGTGTCGTCACTAGAATAGGAAATGAATAAAATGAGGTTTCTCTGTCTTGTTTTGCTCCCTGTAGTTTTAACATTTGAATTCAGCCATCACATTTATTTTGTTCCTAACTTACTCTTAGTTTATTTTGGTGTTTGTTTGATTTACACTTTATTAAAATGTCCTCAGAAGTGTAATTAAAGACAGGTGTGTGTGTGTGTGCGTGTGTGTGTGTGTGTGTGTGTGTGTGTAGTCTTGCAGGTTATGTGGAGGCTCTGGCTTCCAAACTGGGGATGCAGGTTCCAGATCTGACGCCCAAACAGGTGGACATGTGGCAGTCGAGGGTCAGCTCGCACATGGTGAGATTATCATATTTATTTTGAATTACTTTTACAACCTTTTATGCCTTTTTTAAAGGGCCAGCAGCAACGCTAATCAAGTGTTTGTCACCTACTAAAGTAACGGCCATCTAGTCAAAGTTCCCGCTTCTTTAATGTGGTTAATTCTGTAGAGTGCGACCGATTGGAGGCCGATATCAAGCAGATGTGCATTCATTTACTTTGTAAATATCACTTAAATGTGGTTATTAAACACTTGTGATGAAATGAGTAGGGCTGTAACGACACACGTATCAAAACCGAAATCATGACACTCAGATCCACGAACCTGTCTGGCAGTGTGAGAAGGCAGAATCGCGACACAAGTTCCTGTCCAGATCCAGCCCTATGAGTAACAATAAGTAGCCCCTTTCACACAGAGACGCCGCATTAGCACCACAGGTGGTTCACCAATTCTCCGCCGATGGTCGTTCACTCAGAGCGAAGCACCGCCGGAGTGAAGAAGAACCAGGAGAAGATGCATAAAAGCCGCAGCCGCGGTTCACCAATTCTCCGCCGATGGTCGTTCACTCAGAGCGAAGCACCGCCGGAGTGAAGACGAACCAGGAGAAGATGCATAAAAGCTGCAGCCGCAGTTCGCCAATTCTCCGCCAATGGTGATTCACACAGAGCGAAAGATCTCCGTCGTGAATTCACACAGAAAGAAAGAGGAGGAGAGGAGGGAGTCGGTAGGACAGGCGGGAGGACGGACACTTCTCCACTACATTTTTTTCTCATACAAGTTGCCAAAGACAGTTACAGTTACTACATTACTTTTGTTTGGTTCTGTAACGTTGCTTTGTGGGACATTTCTATTTATTAAGTTTAATGAGGGACCTGTGCAGTCATCAGACTGTATGACACGCCCTCCATATGCACAGCTGGCTCATCCATTCACACTGGTTCAGTTTCCCAGTACTGCGCCTCCGATACTATCAGACGAGTCTCATATACAGAAGTTATTGAAATGTTACATAAATAAAAATGTTTATTTTATTCTAAAAAATCTATAAAAAAGTTTGTATCGAACCGTGAGTCAAAAATCGTGATACAAACCAAATCGTGAGTTTGGTGTATCGTTACAGCCCTAGAAATGAGAGACGAGACAGGAAGTGACATGAAGTCAGACCGGTGGTGTAACATGTCATGGTCATCGTCACGGCTGCCGGGTCGCCCAGATTTTGATAATCTTGTAGTTTATTTGTGTGAAATGTTGTAAATCTGTGCAGCCAGATTTCCACCAAGCAGTCTGGTACAGTTCTGTTCAGTTGAAAACACAGAAATCCTCTGTGCTCCGAAGTAGGATTTCACTTCCTGCTTCTGTCTCACCACCTGCAGCCTTTATAAAGTCAGCAGCTTATTAAAAGTTCAGATCAGTCCTCTCTGTTGTCTTCCAACTGCTGGAAAAGTGACAGCGGATAACCTGAAGCCGGCTGGTAACGACCCAGCCTACATTTAAGGAAACTGTCTGCAGTGGAAAATCAAAGCAGATCTGCCGTTTAAAAACGATTACCAGAGGTTACGTAGAGTTCAGTGGGTACCAAACCCAAAGTAAATGGGTTGAAATGCAGCTGTAAGACATGAAACTATAAGAAAGTGGAGAAGGAAGGAGAGTCTGCTGCTGTGGAGACGTTTAATAACAGGGAAGGATGTGAAGGATGAGACTGACAACAGAGTCGGTGTCAGCAGTCTGCAGAAAGTGGTGAGAGATCAAATCTGTGCATCTGGAGATAAAAGCTTAAAGATGCAGCACCTGCAGCTGAGATACATTCACCTGAAAAAACACATTAGATCTGTAACCTGCTGTCGATGCAAAACACCACTCGCAGTGTGTTCGTCTCTACTTTTATCCAGCTGCAGGACTTCTGGAGCGCTCTGTAATTTCAGCATTTTAATAAGTTTGTGAGCCAGATCATTTTCTTCCTCTCCTGCAGGGTAAAGCCATCGGAATCTCCATCGGCTGCATCCTGGGGATGTTCCCGCTGTTCTTCCTGGGCGACGACGACGACGACGACGAGAAAAAGAAAGAGAAAGAGAAAGAAGCCTGCAGCGACACGACGACGTCACACTCTTCCTAACAAGCCACTACAGCTGCACTTCAGCGTCACACCTGCAGGCTTGACGCTGCTGATGTCACCTTTAAAACAGAGTATTTACAGTGTGACGTCTGTGTCCTCCTGCTCGGGCAGCGTTCACACCTCCTCACTCTCAAACACTCTCAAGCTGTTAGCGTAAACTTCACCGGCTCATGAATTTTAGCTGCATCGCAACTTTTATTTTAGCTCCTTGTGACGCACCGAGCTGTGGTATCCTCACACTGTCTGCTCCGTACAGACACGCCGTCTGTTCACTCAACATGTCAGCTTCATCGCAGGTCGCATTCATGTAAGAATCATGTCAGAGGACGGACGGATCTTCATCGCTCCGTGTGTTGACTTCTCGTTTAACGCTGGAAAAAAACTAAGTTTGCAAACTTCCTGTGTAATGTCGGGTAAACAGCAATATATATTTATTTGATTCTTGATGAACAATGCAAATGAATTAACAGCGCAGTGCGTCAATATAATTATGCCAGGAATAGCACAGCAGCAGCTGACTGCTCTGATGGTCCCTCAACTAAAATCTCAAACGGTTTGAGACGAGTTTAAAACACTAAAGATAAAGAAATGTAGAGGAAACGTGTCTTCAGGTGCGCAAATGTTTGTTATTCTGCCTCCAGCCGGGCTGATCTCACTCTGGACTTACAGCAGCTCTGCATTTAATGGGTAACTCCACCAATTTCACTCAATCAGGACAGGACAGGTTTGTGTTTGTCATTGTGTCACGTCGTCATCACACCAGCAGAAAGCAGCAGATCATAAACCTCATCAGAACACCTCCACAAGATGATAACATCTTTAGAATTGGCGGCGTTACCCTTTAATGCGTCCTTCAGATCTGATTGTCAGATGCTCGAACAGCTTCAGAACCGTCTGCTTTACAAGATCTACATGTTAGAGCTCGTCTCAGCCTCGGGCGTCGATCAGAGGAGAAGATATTTGTATTTACGTCTCAGTAGTTGTGTTGTGAACGCTGCCTGAGCGGCTCCCAGGACGACGAGCGCTCACCTGTCTCACCACCTTCAGACCACAGCTGTGATCCGGACTCTTCCTCCTCAAATGTCAGCGGCGGTATCAGACGTCCTCGGAGGGACGAGACTCCAAAAATCCAATTTCACTGTTTACCAGCCAGCCAGAAGCTTCCAGGTGAGACAGGTGGTCGTTTCTGATCCTGACAGCAGGAACACAAACATGTGTACAGACCAACTGTTGGGACACATTTCACATGTTCAACTGACCGCTTTTAAAGTCAAATTATCAAATGAAGAGCTCATGAATCATATTTACTTACTACTTTATCTCCAGAACACTATTTGGGTCAGAAACGAGACATTTTTCTCATAACTTGAGCTGAAACAGTCTCTGAGTGTCTGTGCAGTTTTAGACTGTAACCAAAAAGAGCAAAGAACAATGTAAATACAGAGAGTAGGAACAGTGTCCACTGCTACCTCCATGGAATATGTTCGGTGTTTTGCATGAAGAACTGATGTAGCTCTATAACCAGACGTTTTCTTTCTCTATCACATGTTTTTTTAATTTGCTGGAGAGTCTTCAAATGTTTTGTACAAGCTGACGCGACCACAAACTAAACTAAGTCGCTATTCTTAGCTCTGATGTTCGCGTTCCAAGGTCCCTCCCTTCCGTGTTTCTCTTCTCCATCTTTACTTTTCACTCCTTTCTCTCTCGCACACTTGACTCAAATCCAGCCGTCTGTGTAATGAGTTTTTCAGCACACTCGATGCTGCAGATGGTTTGGATTTGCCACAGAAGACGTCGGAGTCTAAAACAGTTTATACCGTGACCAGTTCAGTTCAGTAGTTCTCACTGATCTGTGACTTCTCCTCTTTCATTCTTGATCTCTCACTCTTCTCTCTCTCACTCCGGCTGACATTCAAGGTGCTTTTTTGTAAATATGTAGAATCATCAGATCCTTTTTCACCTCGCTGCGTCCAAACTCACAACCTGTTCACAACTCTGATCCCAGAAAAGTTGGGACGACTTGTAAAATGTCTTTGAATGTCAGAATTATATAGTATAAACATTGATGAATCAGTCCAATGTTTTTTTCTCTGAGACGCTGTTGAAGCACCCAAACTGACCCTTAATGTGTCCCAAGGCTCATTTTTGCTTCCGTTACGTACAGAAATGGATTTGTCCTTTTCAAACGATGGAGCGTCACTGCACACAGACTTCCATGAGTCCTTCATGTTTGCGTGGATGTTCAGCAACACGACCAGCAGAGGGCGCCAGTGAGAGTGTGTTTTGTCGTGCTCAGCCAAATTAACGTTGATGGAGGTTTAAAACTTCTCACCAACTCACTTTACCTCTCCTCAAAGAGTCTCCAGAGTACGTAGCGTCTGTATCTGTATGTTTATCTGACGCTCAGCATCAGTGAGCCTTTAATTGACCTCCGGGCAAACTTTCACCCTGAAAAATAAAAATCCTAAAAAATAATTAATAGTTATGGATCCTGTGTTCTTAAAGATAATTTTTCAATTTGAACCCGATGGAGGTCTCGGCCCGCTTCAAAATGTCCAAAACGTTAAGCAAAAAAAGAAACATCCATCATAATTTCCCGATGTGAGCTTTGAAATCCAGGATAATCTTCATAACTAAATCCTGGAAAAAACTTTTGTTCTACCAGTTCTCAAATTGAAGCACAGGAGAAAACGCTGGGTAAGACTTATATGTGTATTGGTTTGTCTTCACTTCCCTCTGGGCTTCCGTAGTTTTGATATTTTTGGCCAGTAAAGAGAAAATGGACTTGTTTGGATGATCAGATTACTTCTGTACAAATTGGGGATTTACGCCTAAAACAGGTTTATAAGTAAAGAGAAAATGGCTGCAGTGATTTAACTTTCATATTTAAAGAACAAACAAAGTTGTATTGTTACTGTTTACAATAACTAAATCTAAAGTTTACTGGAAGGACAGTAAAAGTTCTCATAAACTCTCGTGTTGCTCGTGAAGAGATGAACAGATTCATATCGTCTACACAGGAGTAACGTTATCAGTTATCAGCTCTGGGATCAATACATTTCTCCTGCAGAACGAACCACAGAGTGTCCGTTACGTCGGTAACGTCACAGCTTTATTTCCCTCACAGGTCAGAACAAACGTACAGAAGGAGAACGGAGTCATTTCATGCCTTGAAAAGTTTGAAAATTCCCAGAACTTTTGGTGGAAACTGTTGTAATAATGATTGATGGAGGTGTTTTTTTTTTAAAGGCCGCTGCTGCTGAACATTTCTTATCCTGCAGCAAACATCAGAATCTGTGAATCTTTGGAGAGACACGGAGCTCTAATCCCTCCGCAGCCTCCAATCACAAGGAATTAACGTTTGAGGAAGAGTTCAGCGCGACTGGCAGCAGAAATGTTTGAACAACAAAGAAACATTTTAATGAATGTTTGGGTCGATTATTTAAGTTTGTTATTGGATTAAGTGTAAAAAGCCTCGAGGGAATTAGTCTCCTCCAGTGGAGCAGCAGATGTGGCACTAATTAATGATAAGTGATGTTTTCAGGATGACGTTTGTTTCCCTGGACGACCTGTTTTTATATCATCTCATGGTTCTCTATGTTTTATAAGGTGAGTCTTGTGTGATGAGCAGATTTTCATGTTTTTGTTTCTCTCCATTACTTCAAAACTGAGAGAAGAGAAGGAAGGTTTTGAAGCGTGATCTCCTCCAGTCTGTGTTGTGCTGCCACCTTGTGGCCGGTCGGAGCAGCAGCAGCTCGTCCTGCACTGATTTCGTGTCTGTACTATAAACTTGTGATGTCGAAGGATTCTGTGGGATGCATTTTGAAAACGTGCTGTGCAATTTTAAAATGAGATGATAATAAATTTTTGGAGTGTTGACGTCTGGCTCTGTTTTACTCTGAAGCTCGTTTGTGTCGTCGCTGACAGCTGAAGTGCCCTCGAGCAAGGCAGCGAGGCTCCAGTCAGTCCCGACAGAGGAAGACTGACGGTGTTCTGAGCAGCTCCAGGTCAGAAACACCAGTAAACTCCTCTCACACTCAGTAGAAAGAGTCGGGGACTGTTGGTACTTTTTCTCAGGTTTCTCAACTTTGACGTTTACTGATGCAGCAGGTTTAGATTAGAATACAACAGTGTCAGTTGTATTAAATATTAAACAAGTTAAGGGATAATCAATAATTTACTCACTGCGATTTCCAGCTGTTGGACTAAAGTTAGATATATTTTAGCAAGTTCAGTCAAACTAAATATTTTCCTACGTCGGCCGTGTGTCATTAAATGTGACTGAAAGATGAATATTTGATCAGAATCGTCAGCAGAATCTTTTTTGTCATCTGTGAAACTGAATGTTTTTTTTGTCATTATTATTCTAGGAAACAAAAACATGAAAAATCAAAGAAAACATTTAGTTTAAGTTTAGTTTTAAACTTTAAGTTTTGTTTTTGTCCTTTTTTTTTCTTTTTTGATATCCTTCTGGAAAGAAAAAACATCCCTCCTGATTTGACAACAAAAATGTCAGGAATTTTTTTTTGAGCAAAAAAACCAAATAAAATCCTGGTTTAATTTTTTTTTTTAACTCTGATTTAAATCTGATTTATTTATTTATTTATTTATTTACTGTTTCACAGACAATGTTTTTTCTTCTTGAATATTTTATTTAAATCCATGTGAGACATGGAAAGAAAATCTCCTGAATGTGTTTTTTTTTAAAATGTTTTTGGGTTTTTTGTTTGTTTTTTTTCAATTTTTTTGCCGGAAAATTATCCAGAAAAAAATTCCACCTGAATTAATCCCTTTTAGGACAAAATCTTAGGATGGATGGATGTATACTTGGACATATGGGGAATATGAAAGATTTTGTTTATCTCGGAAAAAACAAATATCTACACCTTTTTTGGGGGGCGGAAAGTGAAAAAAAATCCACCTGGTTCACTTTCACAGACTTTCATACATTCTCCTGAAAATGTCTTCTTGTTTTTCACAGATGAGAAAAACATAAAGACATTTTTTCCTGGCACCACTTTTCTTCCACCAGTTTTCAGGTCGTAAACACAGGAGAGGAAACCGTTTAGAAAATATATCACCAGAAGAAATAAGTCTCTCTTGTCCCTTCAGGGCTTCCGTACAGCTCAGCCGTGTTTTATACAGTGAGAAGAAACAAACCACAGCTGTGGACGGTCATCAGATGCACATCGTATGCTACGATTTTATTATTTAGCCAAAAACAGCTGGTATACATAGAAAATAGGAGACAGTTAGTATTCAGGAACTGAACATTCAACATAAAGTACAAGATGCTCGACAGCCGCAGGGAAAGAAACCAGTCGGCACTGTCAGAATAATTATAATAATTATAATAATACAAAAGAAATAAATAAAACATGTTGCCACAGACAGCTGACGGACTGTATGTGTCACAGCAACAGATACGCCTGATGCCTTCTGGGTAATGAAGTTATTGTTGAAGTCCTCCTCCTACATACTGAAGTCATAACTGTAATATCTGGTCATCACACGGTAATGATAACTGTTGTGATGTGTTCAGGGTCAGTGGGAAATTTCATCGTCTGAGGTGAAAATTTTAGATTCAGGATTACGAGAGCCCCAAAAAGACTTTACTGAATTCTGACCAATATTTTTTACATTATCAGCAGCAACATTATTAATTTCTGTTCCATTAATAAATAATAATGTGTATTCAATAATATCAGGAACAGGTCCTTCCAGAAGCAACAAACGTTACAGGAAAAAAACATTATTATACTTTTCAGAAGGTCAATCAGTTTAAACTCCACAGAGCATCATGTGGACAGATTTGATGAAGAATATTTGTGGTTCTTTGGGGCGTCATTGCTGCACTTCCTCTCAGTCTCAAATGATTCCCTTCAGTCCGTCCTGCACAATCAGGCACGTCGAGGCTTGTTATTAATTTTTGCTCCTGAACTCTCTGCGGTTCTCAGGTTTTAATCATATTTGTCTCGGCTGAGCTGTGGGAACAGATTAAGATTAATAAATCTCAGAAAGCATGTTTTTCACTGAGACTGAGTCCACACGTACACGAGTAGTTTCGTTAAAGAAGACGTGCGTGAGCGTACCGCTGTAAACAGGAAGCAGATTTTTAAATGGTCAGTTGCTTCGTTACTGTAAAAACAATAAGCGAGGAAGGAAAACGAGACTGTTTCCTGAATCTACTCAGATAATTTGTCTCCAAAACATTGATTTGTCCCCCTTTTCTATCATTATATTATGAACGGGTGTCTGTGTGTTTTGAAATATGACGTTAAACATCCATTCCATCACCGTACAAAGTGAAATACTTCAACCTAACAACACAAACTCAGAGCTCACGTTTGCCAGCGTTGCTACAAACACTGAGCGTGTGTCTGCAGCATCGCTTCCATAAATCAGTTTCTGCCCGTCCAGACGTGAACACAGACAGCTGAGTTCTCAAAAAGCTGCTCGAGGGATCTGAACTGTTGTTTGTACAAAAGGCCAAAACACATTGATTTCAAGAAATAACCCGTGTACATGTGGACAGAACCTGCAAACCTTCTGACTGAAGTACCTGCAGAACAGAGAAGTTTAACTTTTATCACATTTAACAGCTGCTTTATTCTGTCATTCCAATTTTTCACGACTTTGTAGATCAACTCATTCCTCAGTGTTTGAGTCATATTGAAGGACTCAGAGATTTAAAAGAGTTGTAGTAATATATCAGAATTAAAGAATGGTAAATGTCTTTTTTTAAGTGCTGTAATAGTTTGTACTTGTGAAAAAAGCTGCAGTTTAAAGAAAAGAACAGATTTTTGTTGCACAACTTTCTTAAAATAACAATAACATTTTTTTCATTTTTGCTGTGACGGTTGTTTCTAACAGTAGCTGGGACCCCAGATGTTAGTCATCGTATGTTAAATATGTTTGTAGGATGAGGACTAATTTTAAATGAGAGTTAAAAAGAAGTGTAGCATCAAAAAAACTTCATTTTCAGTTATTATCTGATTTTACATGAGGAGAAAGTAGCTGCATCAAGTGACAGTTTCACCCAGAAGTGTAATATTTAACAACTTAGCACCTTAAAGAGAATAAAATACAACAAGAGAGAGAAACCCAGGGCATCACAGGGCATCACAGGGAAATTTGGCAACTTGTCTCAAAGTAAAATCTAAACGTTGAAAGGCGGGAACACACCGACCGACAGCTCAGAGACAGAAACGGCCTCCACACACGCTCAGGACCGGACGAGTGATCGCTGATCTACCGTGAGATGATTTTTCTGACCAGATGAAGTGTTAAATGTAGAAACTCGTCTGTCTCTAATGGATGTGTTTCCTGATAATCACTCTACTGATCCTCAGCGCGTGTCGGCGTCACGTGGATCTTCACAAACACACACACAGTTACTGAGTCCTCGCAGGCTTCGAACGTTCGGCTTCATACGCTTGTTATCGCTTCAGCTACACGATCGTATTCGTTTACCTGCGCTGGGAAAAAAAATGGTATAAAACAGACAGGATTCAGTCATCATACACGGCGTCAAACTGCTGTCGCACAAAATATGAAACATTAATGAGACGGATCAGACGACAGGCAGCATCTAAAAAACGCGTTCAGGTCCGACAGAACCGAACCGACGGAGGGGAAAAACATTAGATCCAGTAGAAAAAAGCAGCCTATTGTTTTTGTTTAACTAAAAAAAAAGAAAAAGACAACATGCATATTAAATATATTTGTTAATATGTTTATATGCTCAACAGGACAGATGTGAGTTAAGAAATGTGTAAAGACACAAAATGGATGAAAACATTGAAATGAATAAATCGGCTACATAAATAATTTGACTCTGTTTAGTAGCAACAGGGAAGTTTTGTCTATTTCAGCTCGTTTACGCTAATTACCTGCTAACACAAGTTAAGACTCTCAGCTCATCGGGTTATTCAACATTTAGGCTATTACAGGTTTATATATTTGTTGCAGTTGTACATGAATATCAGTGTGCAGCAGGCGACGGTTTGATCACAGCTCAGTGGAGGATTTTCAGGCGGCTCACAGATAAATCGGCCTCATCCGGAACCATGATGGAGGTCTACAGCAGAGATGTGACTCTCCGTTAGCTAAATATCTTGTTATGTGTGTAGAAATGTTCATTAATGTCAAACAATCAAGGAAGTCTGACTAATTAGATCGATTGTTATGCTACAGTTGATATTATGCTAACAATACGCAAGCTAACGATCTGAAAATTGTGTCTCTTTCTTGGCGAAGATTTAACCAAAATGTTAGCAAAAATATCGTCTGTAGAAATATTCTTGTGCTACAGTTACAGTTTCTTGTTGTATGTTGGCTAGTTTACAAATTTAAAACAAAAAATTGATGTATTTTAGTTGCTCTTGTGCTAGGTGTCAATGCTAGCCATTAGCTTGCGTCCAAAGCCAATTCATTTCAATAAGACATTGATTTTAGCTAACAATTAGCACGCAAAATCAGAAATTTTTCTTTTCCTTGATTTTTTAGATATCTTGTTGTAAAATGACTGGAAATATTCATTGATGCTGGAAAAAGAAAAACAAAAGAAGTTAGATTTGTTCTTGTGCTACCATGCTAGCTTTTGCTAAAAGCTGTAGCCTACATTAGCTTGTGTCCAAATGATGAATTTAAATTGGCTAAATAATTGTTTTAATATTAAAAGAACAAAACAATGACATCAGACTTGTGTTGAGAGTCACAGAGCTAAAGACCTCCAAAATGGCCGCCAGAGGACGTGTTGAACCACCTGAAAAACACTTTATAAACTGGACTGTTGGTGTTCGGTGGCTAGTTAGCACAGACAGAGACCTCACTGTAGTTCCTCTGGGTCATTTCCAATTATGTATCGGGACTAATCTTCCACCACTAGATCGAAAAAGTCAAATTTCTTGTTTTATCTGCCCAAAATCTGAGGATATCCACATTTGAGCACATTTAACACGTCAAAATAATATAAATTAACTGCAGCTCGCTGTCCCGATACTTCAGCTTTGACTCGTCTTCAACCGTTCACATCTGTGCCAACTACATACGCCTCACCGTCGGCACACTGGCTTCACTACAACAGACCAACACTAATCCACATTACTCCAGTTAACTCTAGCTAAGTAGTAACACGGAACCTGTCGTAACAACCTCTATTACTACCATGGACTGAAGAACAGCTGCTATATAAGTCGGTTAAGAGTTGAACAGTAAACAGTCGTGGAGGCCAACAAGGTCCCAGATCAGGTCCGACGTTGAATTTAGACTTTTTTCAAAACACTCATTTCAGAGAATAAACGCTGCAGCAAATAATTTACTTCTAATACTTTTAACTTCCGATGATCAAACAGTGGATGCTGTTCTGTGCAGCTGACAGCAGACTTCATCTACAAGTTGTTGGCGCCCACCGTTCCTGATCTGCAACCGTTGGACTTCACCGTCCTTATTAATCTAATTTAAACGCCAAAATGATTGTTCATACCGGGGGCAAACTTTAACAACATGCAGGTCGATCTACTGTTTGTGGTTTTAATAACTGTAACAACTAAGAAACTCTTTTAGTTGTGTCACTCTTCAAGGTGCTTCCTCACGTATACAAATACTCTTTCAGGTTGCGTAGAAGCTTCGTTCTCTATCGGACATCCAAACTATGTTTTTTACAGAAAGAAAATCCAGCATCGTTTTAATTAAATAGAGAAATGTTTTAAGTTAAATTCAGCACACGGGCTTTTGGCACCTTCAGTGGAAAATGGGAGACTACGGGGACGTTAAAGGACGAATGACAAAGAAAATGTACAAACACATTAATATGTACATACAAATAATGATTTGATCTTTTTTTGAAAATACTTCCATCACTCCTTCCAATTCAGTTTCATCTTCTTCTGCGTCATCGACCGTCTCTTCATCCCAACACTTCACACGTTAACATCTATTCAATGTTTTAATTTAAGTAATTTCTGCTACAAGAATGAACTTGAGCCACAAACACATTCCCTCACACGCTTTTCTCTCGTATACTGAAGTTGCCCAGCGGAAATGATCTCAGATCAGTTCCCAGTAGACATTTTTAAGAGGGGAACTGGAATTAGTCACATGTAATACTGACTGAGAACGAGTTACAGGAGGATGAAGGGGTTTCTTGTCAAAAGGAAAATTGCTTCAGTCACTTTTCCACAAAAAGAAAATGTGTCAAGATTTCCACGAGTATCAGTTTCCTTCGCGACGTCTCTCTCCACACTCAGCTTCATTCGAGTCCTCTCAAATCCACGAATCGAAAGGTTGTCGTCCCTCGTTAAACGATTCCTCTCTGGCCGGAAAGTGACGGCGCCAAGTGTTTAAACCTAAAATCAAAATTTGGCATTTCTGTATTGAACTCACTGCTCCGTGATCAATTTAATAACCGATCCTCGATCAGAGTCTCAGGGCAACTTCCTCTTCTTATCCTCGGCGTCCATTTGATGTCGTAGCTCCGTTAGCGTAACCATTTTGTGCCCCTTCTTGCTGAAAATCAGCCAGGGATGCAAAATGGCTCAGTCAATCCGACAAGTCTCAGTGGATAATCGGCGCCGACCGATCGTTGGTGATCGCCCTCTTGAGCCTGACGCCTCGTCGGATCGCCACCAGGTAGTCTTCCACCTCGCTGTACTCCGTCTCCTCCAGGAGCTCCGGGAGAGGCCGGCGCTCCCACTCGGACACCCGACCTCCGGGCTGAGGCGGTGGGGTGGGAGGATCCGACCCGTCGCCCTGGTGCTTCACCTCCCATGGGACCGACCTCGGCGACAAAGTCCCGCTGCTGCCCGGTGACAGAGGGGTGGTCGGGGGGCTGAGCGGGGTTCTGGGTGTGTTCCCGTCCTCTGACGCCGCCCTGCTGGGGAAGCCCGGATGATCGGGCACAGTGGGAGTCTTGACCGGGATCATGGGGGGCTTGATGGGAATGGGGCCCAAGTTAAGCCCACCAGAGGGTCGTCGCAGGTTGGGTTTGGAGGACGGCGTCCGTCGGATGGTGGCGACCCCCGGGGTGATAATGGCAGAGGGGTTGGAGGGCAGCCCGGCGGTGGAGGCGGGACGTTTGGACTGGAACATCCGGCGGTAGGACTGACTGATGTCGCTGTTTCTGGGGATGGTGCAGGATTTATCAAAGTCTGACGACTGCTGCTGCTCGCCGTCCTGATCCAACCCCACAGAGTAGTAGTCACAGTCGGACACTACGGAGACAGAAACAGTTCAAATTACTGCTCAGCACGACTAAACATCTGAGAGACGAAGATTTAAAAATGGTGGAAATATTTGAGTTGGTGAAACGTTTTAAACATTTGTTTTATTTTGCCCGGGCACAGAGGCCGACTACAGAAGCCCTGAGTGATGATTAGTTTTTTTCTGGTGATACATTTCCTCTGTTTGATCTATCTTGTTTTCTATCTTCTTTTTGTAATTTGAGAAGTTATGAATTAAACAAATTCATAACTTGGGCCCCAATCCCATCAAGCCCCTCATGATTCCATCTGTTTTTGGTCTTGTTCATGTGTTGTTTTGTTGTTGTTGTCGATGTTGTTGTTGTTTACCAGGGAGACTTTTTTTTTTCCATTTGTTAAACTGAAAACAAAAAATTCCTCTGAAATGTTTAAAAGGATGAAACTGAGCCAAAACATTTTTTTTCCAAGAATTTTGTTTTTTCTCTCACATAAACTTTTTTTTCAGGATTTTTTGTGTAAAAGCTTTTTTTAATTTTTTTAATTTAATCTTTGATTTTTTATTTCCTCATGTGTGAAATTTAACTTTTTTATTAATGAAAAAAAATCTCCTAAAACATTTTCCCAACTTGATTTCACACATGGACCAAAAAAAAAATTTTTGTCCTGATTTTTTACAATTGATTTTTTCCCACGTTTTCAGATCTGAAAAAAGGGAACTTTAAATTGAAAACTATTGCAGCAAAACGTTGTGTTGTGTTGTGTTGTGTTGTGTTGTGTTGAGTTGAGTTGAGTTGTGTTGTGTTGTGTTGTGTTGTGCACCTTGTGAGGGGATGGTGTCCTCGGAGCAGCAGGGGGTGTTGGTCTGGCTGCTGTAGCCGCTGGAGCCCTGCAGGGAGTCTCTGCTGGAGCCGTGGATGTCCAGCTGGAGGCCTCGGGCCAGCGCTCGGGCCAGCTCCTCGTGGGCGTCCCGGTCCTCCTGACGGCACGACACACAACCAACACACACGTATCAGCGTTAGTTCATGTCGTCTCTATTACTGTCAGAAATTACTTGTAAAGTTTATAATCGGTGTGAATAAAAATCAACTAAATAAAAATCTTTTTTTTTAAAAACACCCTCTGACCCTGTGTGACATCACGGAGTGACCTCCTTTAACCCCTTGTGGCTCCTCCCCCGGTGTGGTGACATCAGCCCCGTGGTGGCTGCTGGGATCTGTAGTCTCTCTCCTGTCCTTGCTCCTCTTCAGGGTGTTGACCATCGACTGGTCGTATGGACCCGGTTTGGCCCAGTCCTGCAGACAGACGTGATCCAAAACAACACAGAGTCACACTTCATGTTTCATCACTTCTGCAGATGATGAATACATATTTGGTTTTATAACTTTTGAAGCACAAATTAGTCGATTGAGATGTGATTAAGAAACAGTTACATTAAGGTGGGTTTGCTATCGATTAATAACTATTTTTGACAATGTTTGGATCAATCATTAAATTTGTAAACCTCCGAAAATAACAGTCAATCTGTTTCCAATTTTGATTTCAGGCTGTCAAGATGTCAGAATTCATTCAAGAGCAGCAAACATCAGGATCATTTTGCATTCTGAGGCTGCAACCAGCAAATATTCAGGATATTTTACTGCATAAACAAATAATAAAATCTAAATTAACTCAACTTGTTTTTTACAGACCACACATCAGTCAAGACCTGGTTTAAGAAAGCAGCCAAAAGTCGTCCAAGTACATATTATGGATTTAAACAAGGAAATAACATGTCAGATATAAATTCAGACGAATAATGTGCCAAGAAACTTATATTAATATTTATCTTGCAGATGTCCTGAAACCAACAAAAAAACTGCTCAATAAGGAAATAAAAACAATTCTACAAGTAAAATATGTTCAGGAAGTGTTTTTCAGCTCTGAAGTTATATTTATTTCAAGCTGTGGAACATCAAATTGGATTATAGCTGTTTGATTTAGAAAACTTTCATGAATTAAATAATTTTTTTGGAGAAAATCCATGAAATGCACGAGGAAAAGTTAGGTGAGTCTGCACTGAAATGACCCAAAGTGAAAGAAATTCTGCTAAATGTCGTCAGTGTTACAATTATTTTGATATGAGTCTGATGAAATGTCTCCTGGTGTTTGTTTTCAAAGACACTGCAGGCGTGAGATGAAAGCATAAATAAAAAGAAAGTACAAAGAGGATGCAGGTCGAAGGGAGAATAAGGAGAAGTGGAGGAGGTCGGGGAGGAGAGAGGATCAAACCTTCCAGGACGGGACTCTGGACGACGGGAGCGATCCGAGAGGCAGGAACTCTCCTGATTGGCCGGAGCCTGAGCGAGACCACGGCCAGGTGGGAGAGACAGACGAATAGGAGGGCGAGGACATGGGGGAGGTGGTGGTGGAGGAGGAGGAGGAGGTGAAGTATGGAGGGTGGAGGTGGGAGTCCTGGGCCTGCAGTACCGCTCCGTGCAGACAGAGGGCAGCGTGGTGCTCAAAACCGTTTGACAACTGAAGGTGAGCGGAGGACAAAAACAGTTCACAAATCAAAAGATGATGTGACGAGACGCATGAAACACAGGAGTGTGTGTCACAAGACGTGTGTGTGTGTGTCTTCACCTGTTGTAGCCCAGAGCGGGGCTCGCTGTGTGAGGGTGAGGAAGAGGAGGAGGAGGAAGAGGAAGGCTCCTCATTGACAGACTGAGCAGATAAAGGACACGACCGCAGCAGAGCCATGCAAAGCAGATACACAGAGGGCAGCCAGGAAGACGAGAAGATAAAGAGACAGGAGAGGGAAGTCAGAGCGGGCTCGTCATGACACGTCAATAATAACAAGGAGGAAGAGGAGAGCAAGAGGAGGAGGAAAAGGAGGAGAGGAAGAGGAAGCAGAGCGAGCTCGTCATGATACGTCAATAATAACAAAGAGGAAGAGGAGGAGAGGATAGGAAGAGGAGGAGGAAAAGGAGGAGAGGAAGAGGAATCAGAGCGGGCTTGTCATGACATGTCAATAATAACAAAGAGGAAGAGGAGGAGAGGAGAGGAAGAGGAGTGGAAGAGGAAGCAGAGCGAGCTCGTCATGACATGTCAATAATAACAAAGAGGAAGAGGAGAGGAAGAGGAAGCAGAGGAGAGGAAGAGGAATCAGAGCGGGCTCGTCATGACATGTCAATAATAACAAAGAGGAAGAGGAGAGCAAGAGGAGGAGGAAAAGGAGGAGAGGAAGAGGAAGCAGAGCGAACTCGTCATGACACGTCAATAATAACAAAGAGGAAGAGGAGGAGAGGATAGGAAGAGGAGGAGGAAGCAGAGGAGAGGAAGAGGAATCAGAGCGGGCTCGTCATGACATGTCAATAATAACAAAGAGGAAGAGGAGGAGAGGAGAGGAAGAGGAGTGGAAGAGGAAGCAGAGCGAGCTCGTCATGACATGTCAATAATAACAAAGAGGAAGAGGAGAGGAAGAGGAAGCAGAGGAGAGGAAGAGGAATCAGAGCGGGCTCGTCATGACATGTCAATGATAACAAAGAGGAAGAGGAGGAGAGGAGAGGAAGAGGAGGAGGAAGCAGAGGAGAGGAAGAGGAAGCAGAGCGGGCTCGTCATGACATGTCAGTAATAACAAAGAGGAAGAGGAGAGGAAGAGGAGGAGAGGAGAGGAAGAGGAGTGGAAGAGGAAGCAGAGCGAGCTCGTCACGACATGTCAATAATAACAAAGAGGAAGAGGAGAGGAAGAGGAAGGAGAGGAAGAGGAAGCAGAGGAGAGGAAGAGGAATCAGAGCGGGCTTGTCATGACACGTCAATAATAACAAAGAGGAAGAGGAGAGGAAAAGGAGGAGATGAGAGGAAGAGGAAGCAGAGCAAGCTCGTCACGACATGTCAATAATAACAAGGAGGAAGAGGAGAGGAAGAGGAAGCAGAGCGGGCTCGTCATGACACGTCAATAATAACAAAGAGGAAGAGGAGGAGGAAGCAGAGCGAGCTCGTCACGACATGTCAATAATAACAAAGAGGAAGAGGAGAGGAAGAGGAAGAGGAAGCAGAGCGAGCTCGTCATGACATGTCAATAATAACAAGGAGGAAGAGGAGAGGAAGAGGAGGAGGAAAAGGAGGAGAGGAAGAGGAAGCAGAGCGAGCTCGTCACGACATGTCAATAATAACAAAGAGGAAGAGGAGAGGAAGAGGAGGAGGAAGAGGAAGCAGAGGAGAGGAAGAGGAATCAGAGCGGGCTCGTCATGACACGTCAATAATAACAAAGAGGAGGAGAGGAAGAGGAGGAGGAAAAGGAGGAGAGGAGAGGAAGAGGAAGCAGAGCGAGCTCGTCACGACATGTCAATAATAACAAAGAGGAAGAGGAAGCAGAGGAGAGGAAGAGGAATCAGAGCGGGCTCGTCATGACACGTCAATAATAACAAAGAGGAAGAGGAGGAGAGGAAGAGGAAGCAGAGGAGAGGAAGAGGAAGCAGAATCAGAGCGGGCTCGTCATGACACGTCAATAATAACAAAGAGGAAGAGAAGAGGAAGCAGAGGAAGAGGAAGAGAAAGCGGAGTGAGCTCGTCATGACATGTTGATAATAAGAAAGTCCAGCTCAGAGACGGACAAGCAGAAGAAGGGTGAGGAAGAGGAGGAAGGATGAGGAGGACAGGAAAAAGAACGAGGAACAAGAGAGGAAGAAAAGGGAGAGGAGGAAGAAGGAGAATGAAGATGAGGAGAAAAATGAGGTGGAAGAGGAGAGTAAGTGGAAGAAAAGGAGGAGAGGAAAACGAAGGAGGAAGGATGAGGATGAAGAAGGAGAGGAAGGAGGAGGATGAGGATGAGGACAAGAATGAGGTGGAAGAGTAGAAGAAGAAGGGTGAGGAAGAGGTAGAAGGGTGAGGAAGAACAAGAGAAGAAAAAGAAGAGAGGAAGAAGAAGAAGAAGAAGAAGAAGGAGGAGGAGGAGGAGGAGTGAATGAAGCAGCAGCAGGTTCAGCAGGCGGTGAGAAGCTGAAGCTGTGACAGAACAAAGAGGCTGATTTCATGGACGTCTGCTGATCAATAAGTTCTCACTGATCCACTGATGCTCCCATCAATGTTTCACACTTTAACGATAACCGACATGTTTCAATAATCATAATCAATGAGTCAGCTGTTTAATGGAGGTGATGTCGTGCTTGGTTTGTTCGACCTGCTAGTTAAATAAATCTGAGTTTTAAAGGAGGAAGCTCTGCAGATCAATAGGTGTCTCTGTCGTCTGTCTGCATGAGACAGTGTGGCAGCCAGGTGAGTCAGCACACACACACACACACACACACACACACACACACACACACACACACACACACAGCTTCCAGATAATGAACAGTCTCCTAGCAACCTGTGGGGATGTTCTGAAAGAGGACGAGTGGATCAGAATGTAACAGAGTGTTTACATCAGGTGTCTCCTGCTCGTGCTCCTCACCTGAGAGCTCTCCGGAGGCATCGGCGAGGGCGACTTGGACTGGAAGGCGTCCTGAGAGATGAAGCCGGAGTCGTGGGAGGAGACGGAGGAGAGGCGGGCCGGCGTCTGCTGCGGGAGCACCGAGGAGGAGGAGGAAGAGGAGGCGCGGTATCGGAAATGTGAGGTGGGGGAGTGACAGTGAGAGCCGCTGGAGCGAGAGTCGCTGCTGTTCACGCTGTTCAGGCTGCTGCAGGGCGGAGAGAGGAAGAGGAGGAGGGTTATAACGAAGATTGATCAATAATATTGATCACAGATGTCATCAAACCGATCAGAAATGAGTGACTTCATGTCTGAACAGCTGCAGTTCCACCTCTGGACCACCGGGGGGCAGCGGAGCACAGGCAGCATAAAAGATGAGACAGGGAGGGTTCTGGCAGTCTGCTGTAGCCATGGTAACCAACCTGCACATGCTTGACTTCCTGGATACGGTGGTGCTCGGCGACGAGGGCGGAGTCTGGTAGGACCAGGTGCACTCAGAGCCCTTCAGGTCCACGATCACCTGGAGAGAGAGTGATCAGTAGAGCGTATACCTCCGCCAACAGTCCCTTTTAGATTGAAACAGGTGGGCTCAGACGGTCGTACCTGTTCGCTGGAGGCGGGAAGCTTGTGTGGGTCCATCGTCAGCGCCTTCAAGTCGTCGGTGAGAGTCTGCAGGTGAGTGATCTCCCCCAGCATGGACATCTCCTCCTCCTGACACACAAACACAACAGGAGCAGATTCATCATGTGTACAGGTGTTTCCTCTACAGGTAAACCACCGTCACTACGAGGGTCACA
The DNA here is from genome assembly GCF_900880675.1 of Sparus aurata. NCBI lineage: Eukaryota > Metazoa > Chordata > Actinopteri > Spariformes > Sparidae > Sparus > Sparus aurata. The sequence continues at coordinate 2,525,638 of NC_044189.1, read as the reverse complement.
CAGGTGGTGGTGAGGGTGTCTGGGTGGAGCA